>NW_025972700.1:0-9534 GCF_021869965.1 Rhincodon typus
TCCTCCAGCTCCATACTGTGTTATCGCAGACTCCAGCATCGGCAGTTTTTACTATCTCCAACTTCACTGTTAACCACTCAGTCGATCTTTGTATCATCTACCAACATACTAATCCAACTGCCCACACAGTCATTTACGTCATTCATTTAAATGACGACCCAGCAAGATCCTGTTGGTGTGCCACTGGACACTGGCTTCCAGTGACTAAAGTAGCCTTCTGTCACCATCCTCTGTCTCCTGCAATTGAACAAATTTTGAATCCGCTTTATTGAATTACGCTGTATCCCATGTGCATTTGCCTTCTAGATAAGTCTCCTTGTGGGACCTGGTCAAGGGCTTTTTTGAAATTGATGTAAACTACATCAATTACACCAGCCTTATGTACATACCTAGTCACCTCCTCAAAAAATTCAAACAAGTTTGTTCGGCATGACCTCCCTTTGAAAAAGCCATGTTGTCTATCCCTGACTAAGTTTTATCTCTCCAAGTGAAGATAAATGCTGTCCTTCAGAATTTTCTCCAATAGGTTTCCATTCGCTGACATAAGATTTATTGGTTTGTAGTTCTCTGGCTTATATCTACAACACTTCTCGAACATCGAAACTACTTATGAAAATATTGACTGAGCGAATGCTGTACTGCTCGAGGTGCTTCTATTCAGATGGGACACTATTGTATAAGATGATACTTTTGGCAATGAACAATACAGTCCTCCCAGTCACCTGATCAATGTCAACACTAATCCCAATTTTTAGCTTTTTGCCCATAGCCCTGGAGGCTAAGGCAATGCAAATGACTGGCTAAATACTGCTTAAATATTACAAGAATTTCTGACTCAGCTACCCTTGCAAGCAGTGATTGCAGACACTCACCACCCTCCAAGTGAAAACATTTCTCCTCAATTCGCCTCTTAGCCTTCAACCTTTTACCTTCAATGTTCTCATGTTATTGACCCCTCTACTACTGGATAAAGTGCCTTTTTATTCACCCGATTGATGCCCCTATCAACCCTCTGTTCCAAGGAATGTAACCCCAACCTATCCAATGGTTCCTAATAGCTGAGCTCCTCCAGTCCAGGCAGCAATCTGGTAAATCTCCTTTACAACCTCTCTGGTGCAATCGCATCCTTTCCATAATGTGGTGACAAGATCTGCATGTAATATTTTAGCTATGTCCTAACGAGCACTTTACACAGTTCCAGCATAACCTCCTTGCCCTTGTATTCTATGCAGCAGCGAAAAAAAAGCTAATGTTCCATTTGCCTTCTTCACCACATTTTCCACCTGCTCTGTTATTTTCAGAGATCTGTGGACATGCACAACACGGTCCCTCAGGCCGACAGCACTTTCTAGTGTCCTACCATTCATAGTGTAATCCCTTTCCTTGCTACCCTCCTCCCCAAGAGGAGGGGATGGCCTAGGGGTATTAACGCAGGGGTATTACTCCAGAGATCCAGGTACTGTTTTGGGGACCCAGGTTCAAATCCCACAACAGCAGATGGTGGAATTTGAATTCAATAAAATATCTGGAATTAAGAATCTAATGATGACCATGAATCCATTGTCGATTGTCGGAAAAACCCATTTGGTTCACTGATGTCCTTTAGGGAAGGAAACCTGTCATCCTTACTTGGTCTGGCCTACATGTGACCCCAGACCCACAGCAATGTGGTTGACTCTCAACTGCCCTCTGGGCAATTAGGGATGAGTAATAAACGCTGCCTAGCCAGCAACACCCTCACCCTGTTAATGAATAAAGAAAGAAAAAATGTGTTACCTCACACTTTTCACGGTTAAGTTCCATTTATCAGGTAGATGTCTGTCTTATAACTGTGCTGGAGCAGCTTGGCTATAGGTGTGGAAAGTTCTGGATACAAATCTTCACAACAATTGTTGCAATGTTGTCAGGCCCAATAACCTTTTCAATATCTAGTGCTTCCAACCATCTCTTGAAATGACTTGGAGTGAATCAGATTAGCTGAAGAGTGGCATTTGTGAAGCTGGAAACCTCTAGAGGAGGCCGAGATGGAAAATCCACTCAGCACTTCTGGCTGAAGATTGTTGCAAATGTTTCAGTCTTTACTTTGTAAAATGTTTTGTGTTTCTTTTAACCCTGTGGATATCATTGTTTGCAGTGCCTGATTCTCATATTCTAGAAATATAGACCCCAGTATTTATGGACGGAAAAGGGAACCCAAAAGTTGCTGAAGAGCACAGAAAGACTGACCTCTGTCCATGCAACACAATCATGTCGGATGGATGGAATTTTACTTCTGAGGAAGGGTCACCGGACCCGAAATGTTAACTCTGATTTTTCTTCACAGATGCTGCCAAACCTTGCTGAGCTTTTCCAGCAACTTCTGTTTTTGCTCCTGGCATTTTACTTTGTTCACTTCATTTCCAAATTAAGGGAGGTCTCTCCCCCAATCCTGTCACATAAGTACACAGGAGGTGAGACAAAGCAAGACCTGCATTCACCTTCAATTCTTAACACTACAATTCCAGCCACTCAAGTCACATGCTCCAACACTCACTCCTCAACTCACAACTTAAATGACTAATTTCCATGCTGAGGGTGAGGAGAGCAGGAGTGTGAGTTGCCATTGCACACTCAGGTAATTTGCACCTCCTTTACTTAACTCACTCTATGAGCTGACCAGCGCAAGAAACCAGGGATAACAATGGCAAGAGCAAATGCCTTGCATTTGCATAGCACCTTTCACAACTATTGGACGCCTCAAAATATTTTACAGCTAATGAGGTATTTTTTTGAAGTATGTTTTCAGCAAATGCTACAAACTGAAATGTGAAAATAACTGGACAACATGGTCTTCTTGTGATATTATGTGGCCCACGGCGGATAGCTTGCCTGCTCCTCATCTTTTACATCCACCCAAGCCAACAGATAAAGCATTTGGGTCCATAAACTCAGGTCTATTCACAATAATTACTTAATTCAATTCAGCTTCAAAACAGGAGAGAGTCCATAGGCTGTATTTTATACAGGAGACTGTGTTCCCGTCCCTACACATAATATCTGGTAAAGTAAAACAAGGAACTGCTGATCTGAAACAAACGAAAACAGAAATTGCCGGAGAAACTCAGCAAATCTGGCAGCATCTGTGAGGAGAAAGCAGAGTTAACGTTTCGATTCCAGTGACGCTTCGTCTGATCTGAAGTGTCCACCTTTGGTTGGCACTTAAAAGCTGCTTGCCCTGAATTGATTTGAAGTCTGTCTCACGGCAACAAGTCCCACTATAGAGATCAAGCTGCCAGCCAATCAATAGCTTCTGATGGGTCAAGGATGCCCATTAGGAAGGTGCCCTCTCCCCCTTTCTCGTCATGAGACCATGCAGTGAAAACTGCCAGCTGGACAACTTGATGAGGTCCTCTCCTGCTGCAAGTCAAATTCCAGTGGTATAGTAGGATGAGGCACTTATGTTATGGCCATTTATAGACCATCCTTGGGATACAGCTAGGTGAGCTTCCCCATGGCTCTACCAGGCTGGTAAAAATGTAAGGGATGGAAGGTAAGCACATCACTACGGCATCTCATAGCAACCATTCCCCCAACTCCCCACCAATCTCCCGCCCCCACAACTACTCAACCAATCTGTCTACCTATTGTGGAGGTACTGTAAAATGCAGTCCTCCATGTTTCAAAATATCATACATCAAACACTAAACAATACTAGAAAGGAAGAAAGAAAGAAAGGAAGAAAGAAAGTATAGTAATGGGCCTTTGAACTGATATACGGGCCTGAAAGAGTTAATATACAATTGACTGCAGTAATCACCGCATGCTGTAATATGGACATGCACATGGTGTATCAGGGACTTGATTAAGTAAAGAATAAGCTTGTAGCAATGAGTCTGAACCTATTGTATTCCTGTCAGTCTCTGCCATATTGCAGGTCATACTCCTGCAACTTGTAAATAGTTGCAGTGACGCAATAAACTTCATATAGTTTACTCAACAAGACTCCTGTAGTTTGACCAGAAAGGTGAGCTTCCTGACCCACACCAGACCAATTTGGACTTGAAGGAACCCACACACAACACAAACTGCTACAGTCCATTTGATGAATGGTGTTCCCACAAAACATTGTCCTTTCTAGTGGTTTGGCGGAATTTCCGATTACACTCCAATGGACAATTTTAAGACTCAACCACTTTAATGTCAGGCTACCATTACACAGACCAGCTGAAGTTAGCAGATTTCTTTCCCTAAATGATGTTAGTAAACTGGTTGAGCTTTGGCAACACATCTTTGTGGTTATTTTTACTACTCCAAAATTCAGACTTTTTTTTAAATCCATAATCAAATTGCAGACCCATTAAGTGTATCCAACCCTTGTGCTGTACGAAATGTTCCAAATGAGAATTGACAGCATCTGATTTCTGGCAGTTTCCAATTAGAAAAGATTACCCACTCTGAGGTGGCTTAAAGCTTCTAAATCAGCAGGAATCGTGATTATAGTCCAATAACAGCTCATTAAAGGATTTTATGGAAAACATCTTGCTGACATGTCATTCAGAAAAAGCTGAACCAAAATTAGTTTTACTTCTCTGATCCGGTATCATGGTGAGGGATAACAAATTAAATGTCTCCATTTTAAAAAGGAAGCGGAGAAACTCAACCAGTGTTCTCATTACCACATTGTAAGTATGAGCAGTAATCAGTCAAATGGAAGGTTATGCTGATAAGGTGTGAAAAAGTCAATTTGGGAGTAGTGTCATTGATAAGCCACAGGAGCAGAAGTAAGCCATTATTCCCATCAAGTCTGCACCACCATTCAATGAAATTATGGCTGATCTGATAATCCTCGACTTTATTTTCTGCCTTTGGAAGTATAAACACCGGGGAAGTCATGATTTGGGATGAACGCCTGTGAGATGTTGGTTATATCTTCTGTTATTTTGTGAATAATTACATCTCAAGACAAAGAAGTGAAAACTTTCTTGTTTAATTCTTGCAATCTGCTTGTACAGGAGTGACACCTGGTTCAGGCTGCCCCAAGTCCAAATGACATGCTTCTCAGGTCCAGCTGTGAAAATAGAATCATAGAATCCCTACAGTGTGGAATCAGGCCATTCAGCCCATTGAGTCTACACTGACCCTCTGAAGAGCATCCCATCCAGACCCATCCCCCTGTAACCTACACATCCCTGAACACTACAGGAAATTTAGCATAGCCAATCCACCTAACTTGTACATCTTTGGACTGTGGGAGGGAAACTGGAGAACCCTGAGGAAACCCACACAGGCATGGGGAGAATGTGCAAACTCTACACAGACAGTAACCTGAGGGTGGAATTGAATCCAGGTCCCTGGTACTGTGAAGCAGCAATGCTAACCACTGGAGCCACCATCCCACCCTATCCCTCATAACATACCCCTCATCCGGATATGTCTTTCCATAAATGTGTGTCCCTTAGGATAATATGATGAAATGATGCTGTTGATCTCAGCAAATTCATTATATTCTCTGAATATGAATCAGGTGTCATTGTTGTATGATCATTTTTGAGGAATTCTTGCATAGCAAATTTAACTCATAGTTCTAAGGTGATTATTGTGATGGGGAGGCGATGGCCTAGTGGTATTATTGCTGGACTGTTAATTCAGAAACCCAGATAATGTTCTGGGGACCCAGGTTCAGATCCTGTTACAGTAGATGGTGGAATTTGAATTCAATAAAATATCTAGAATTAAGAATCTAATAATGACCATGAATCCATTGTTGATTGTTGGAAAAACCCATCTCGTTCACTAATGTCCTTTAGGGAAGGAAACCTGTCATCCTTACCTGGTCTGGCCTACATGTGACTCCAAACCCACAGGGATGGGTTATAAATATTGCCTAGCCAGCAACACCCTCATCCCAGAATGAATTTTTAAAACAAACCTGGAGAAAACCCATACAAACACAGGGCAAATGTGCAAAATCCACAGAGTCCCTTGAGGCTGGAATCAGACCCAGGTCTCAGGCGTTGTGAGGCAGCTGTGCTAACCACTGAGGCACCCTGTCACTTCTTCTGATCCTGACTAAAACTCCTTTATAACATTTTAGTTCCAAGCTCTAATACATTTGAATACATATATACCAAAACATAACATTCTTTTTTCTTTATAATAGCAGGAGTTGTGTTTACTGTCATTAAGTTATCCTCCTGGTGTTGTTGTTTGTCCTTCCCATTGTTCCAGCTATGGTATAGATTAAATGTGGACACTGTTTCTTATCAATTGCTGACCAGTTTTGGTCTCTGTTCTGCGTGAATTTGGTGTCTTAGTCTTATCAACAAATTTTGCTGGTTTCCAGACTTTATGATTGGAGACAGAACGTGTGCAATTTATCCTTTCAAGGCTGCAGGTAGGGAATTGGCATGCTTGTCTTCCTCTTTCCTGTGCTTCAATGGGTTTCTTGGTTCCCTTCCTCCTGGTAACCTGGATGATGTATTTTGCTTGGAAGTAAAGACTTCTATTTTCTTCTATTCAACAGCTCTTCTGGTGATTTGCAGAGGTATGGATCGGCAAGGTTCAGGTGTCCCTTTGTCTCACAGCATTTCACAAAGTTTCTTTGGATCATCTGGATATGTCTTTCCATAAAAGCATGCCCCTTGATGAAATGATGCTGTTGATCTCAGCAAATTGATTGCTTTCTCTGAATATGAATTGAGTGCCATTGTTTAATGATTATTTTTGAGGAATTCCTTGCGTAGCAAATTTAACTCACAGTGCTAAAGTGATTCTTGTGATTCCCAAGCCTTTAAAAGCCATTTGAAAGGAAAATTGGCCTAGATTATAGGATGCATTATTGATTGAATATGAATAATTAGGCTCCATAATATGTTATGGTCCGTGTGGTACTTCAGTAGCCTTCAATTTGTCTTTCAGCTATCTGTTTCTGGACTTCTAGCAGAGATTGCAAGTTAAATTTCAACATCGTTAGAAATGTCTATCCACTACACAGCTGATCTTGCTGTATGCTGAAACTTCTTCATGTGTGATCTTTATTCATCTTCTGGAAAAGTTCTTCCTGCATTGTTTTGAGTCTGACTATAATTTTCCAATAAGATGTGACTTGCTCTCTCTTGCAAGATTATCCCTGGATCTCTTTCTGAGAAAGCATTTGAAACTCCTCATCTCTGTTCCTGTTAATTCCTGTTGATTCAGCATAGAGGAGTCACAGTCATTAGGTGGTGAATTCGTATACCTTGTTAAGAGTGGTTGATGTCTTTCTGCCACAGTATGACAGTCTTGTAGAAACATAGAAAATAAGAACAGGAGCAGGCCATTTGGCCCTTTGAGATGTCTCTGCCATTCAATATGATCATGGCTGTAGTGGGGAGGTGGGCTCTGTTGTATGAAAAATTACAGAAACATTTAAAGTGGGGGAATGGCTCAGCATAGGCTATTAAAGTTTCCAGAACAAGTAATAGAACAGATAGTGTAGAAAGTGTCAGGAATCTAACTTCAGGCACAGCAGATAAGGGGACAACTATGTGAAGGAGCCTAGTCAGTGCAGGACTGAAGGCGTTGTACTTAAATGCACCATCCTAATTCCTACTGACTCTGTTACACATTCCTGCTTCTCAAGTGTAACTGTGTAAGGTTAAGGATTTTGGGAGGATTAACAGGGCAAGGGAGCATTGGTAATGTCACCTGATTCAGCAGATGAGTTGAGGTAACAACTTGAAACATGGGGGTATAATGTCATTGCTATGGCTGAGACATGGTTCAGAATGAGGCAGGATTGGTAGCTCAATATTCCAGAATACTGGGTCTCCAGGTAAGATAGGGAAGGAGGTAAAAGTGGAGAAGATATTGTAATATTGGCCAAGAGATCAATTACAGTAGTAAGGAGGGATGACATCTTAGAAGGCTCCTCAAATGAAGTCATGTATGGGTAGAACATAAAAACTAAAAAGATGCTATCACATTGCTGGGAGTGTACTATGGACGTGCTGATGCACCAGGATAAACAGAAGTGCAGATATGGAAAGCAAATTTCATGGAAATGTAAAAGTAAAAGGGAGTAATAGTAGGGGATTTAAACTTCCCCAAGATTAGCTGAACTTTTCAGGAAGAGAAGATAATAGAACCTATTGTGAAAAAGAGTCACCAGATCTGAAGTGTTAACTCTGCTTTCTCTCTGCAGATATTGCCAGACCAACTGAGGTTTTCCAGCAATTTTTGATTTTGTTTCTGATTTCTAGCATCGGCTTTCTTTACACAGGGAAAGATTAGGATCTGGAATGCCCAGGCTGAATGATTGTTGAAGGCAGGTTCAATTAAGCTTTCAAGAGGAAATTGGTAGACAAGCAGGAGGCTGGAAGAACACAGCAAGCCAGGCAGCATCTGGGGAAAAGGAGCAGTCAATGCTTTGGATATTAAATTGGATAGTTATAAAGTCATAGATATCATTGAGTCATACAGCATGGAAACAGACTCTTTTGTTCAAACAGTCCAAGCCAACCATAATCCCAAACTAGACCAGTCCTACCTGCCTGTGCTTGGCCCCATATCCCTCCAAACATTTCTCATTCATGTACTTATCCAATTATCTTTTAAACATTGTAATTGCACCCGCATCCACCACTTCCTCTGGAAGTACATTCCACACATGAACCACTCTCTGTGTAAAAAATTTACCCCTCATGTCTTTTTAAAATCTTTATCTTCTCATCTTAAAAATAGGCCCCTTAGAGGTAAAATCCTTCACACTGGGGAAAAGACACCTCCATTCACCTTAGCTATACCCCTCACGTTTTTATAAACCTCTATTCCCTTCAACACTTCAACCTCCTGCGCTCCAGGGAAAATAGTCCCAGCGTATCCAGCCTCTCCTTATAACTCAAGCCCTCCATTCTCAGCAACGTCCTGGTAAATCTTTTCTGAACCCTCTCCAGCTTAATAATATCCTTCTTATGACAAGGTGACCAGATATAGTACTTGATGTAGTTCCGCTAAAAAGGCCTGACCGATGTGCTGTACAACCTCAATATGATGTCCCAACTCCTATACTCAAAGGTCTGAGCAATGGAGGGAAATGTGCTAAATGCCTTCTTAACCACCCAGTCTACATGTGATGCAAACTTTAAAGAATTATGTACCTGAACTCCTAGATCCCTCTGTTCTATAACACTATCCAAGGCCCTACTTTTAATTGTATACATCCTTCGCTTGTTTGTTTTACCAAAATGCAATATATTCAATGGACAGATATGCAAACATACCAATGGGACAACCTATCTCAAGTCTCATCACAGAAACAGTGATGCAGAGATTGGAACACACAATCTTTCCTATAATCCAAGCAAAACTGCGGGTAAGAGATAGTAGGAACTGCAGATGCTGGAGAATCCGAGACAACAAGGTGCAGGGCTGGATGAACACAGCAGGCCAAGCAGCATCATAGGAGCAGAGAGGCTGACGTTTCGGGCCTAGACCCTTCATCAGAAAAGGGGGAGGGGAAGGGGGTTTTGAAATAAATAGGGAGAGAGTGGGAGGCAGATAGAAGAGGGATAGAGG
>NW_025972701.1:0-2782 GCF_021869965.1 Rhincodon typus
AAGAGGGAGGAAGAGGAGAGACATGTGGAATAAAGAGGGAGACATGGTGGGGGTGGGGAAGACAGACCCGAGAGGGAAAGAAACAGACATGGGAAAGAAAATGAGACAGAAATGGAGTAGAAAAGAGGGAGGAACAGGGAAGGAGAAAAGAGGGAGATACAGGCAAAATGAGAGAAACGCAGGATAACATAGACACAGATGAAAACAGACAGGCACAAATGAACAGAAACTGATGCGGATAGAAACAAAGAGACCCGGGGGGGAAAAAGAAGACATGGGGGAGAAACGAGACACAGTGGGGAGATAAGAGAGACAGGGGGAAGACAATTGGGAGAAACGGCAGGGGGAGTAGGTGGCGGGTAGAGCAAAGGGACAGACATGGGGGAGTTAAAAGAGAGACACGGGGGAGATATGGGACAGACACAGCGGGGGTGAATAGCGATAGATCCAGGGGAGAAAAGAGGAAGAAACAGTGGTGGTGAAAAGAGAGAGATACTTGCAAAAAGAGAAAGACGCAGTGTAAAATAGTCAGACATGGATTAAAATAAACAGACACAAATGAAAAGAAACAGACACAGGCAAAAACAGAGAGACCGGGGGAGAAAAGAGACAGACACGGTGAGAAAAAAAAAGAGTAAACGGGTGCAGAAAATAAAGAGATGCAGGGAAAAGGTGACGGACACGAGGGAGAAAAAGAGACAGACACGGGGGAGAAAAAGAAAAGAGAGAGAAACAGAGCGCAAGAAATGAGACAAGTACAGGCGAAACGAGAGAGACGCGGGGTAAAATAGACAGACAGGGATGAATAGAGACAAAGACGAATGAAAAGAAACAGGCACAGCCAAAGACAAACAGACCTGGAGGAGAAAAGGGAGCGACACAGGGGAGGAAAGGAGAGAGATAGGGCAGAAAAAAAGGAAGAAATGGGGGAGAACAGAGAGAAAGAGACGCTGGAGAGACAACAGAGAGACACAGGGAGAAAACTGAGAGATCTGGGCAAAATCAGAGAGACACTGGGGAAAAAAGATAGAGACATGGATGAAAACACACAACACAAATGACAAGAAACAGACAGAGGCATCAACAGGGAGATCCAGGGGAGAAAAGTCACAGACACCAGAGAGGAAAAGGAGAGATGTGGAGGGGGAGGGTGGGGGAGTTTAAGTGGTAGGAAAAGGGGAAAGTCACAGGGAAGAAAATAGATGGATATGGGTGAAAAGAGAGAGAACCTGTGGAGGAAAGACAGAGTCAAAAGTGGGGGTAAGACAATGACACACAGGGGAAAGAAGAGGGGGAGAAGAGAAGGATGCGGTGGAAAAGAGAGACACAAATGGGAAAAGAGAGAGATACAGATGAAAGGAGAGGGACACGGGGGGATAGGTACAAACGCAGAGAAAAGGAGAGAAAGATAGGAGAAAAGACTGAGAGATGGGTGTGGAAAGGGAGAGACACTGGAGAAAACAGAGAGGCACGATGGAAAAGAGAGAGAGAGAGAGACAGCTGAAAAGAGAAAGGCATGGCAGGAAAGAGGCAGAGAGACAGGGGTAAAGAAAAATGCACCAAAAAGACAGAAACGTGGTGGAAAAGAGAAGAGAGATGGGGGATAAGAGAGAGAGAGAGCCAGGGTAAAGAGTGAGATACGGGGGAGGAAAGGGAGAAACATGGACAAAAGAGAGAGATACGGGGACAAAATGAGAGACATGGGCAAAGAAAGAGAGAGAAACAAGAGTAAAGAGAGGGAGAGAGACAGTGCAGGAAAGACAAAGAGAGATGGGGGAAAGAGAGAGAGAGACACAAGGGGAAAAGGGAGAGACATGGAAGGAAAGACAGAGAGAGACATGGGGTTAAGTGGGGGAGACATGAGGCGAAAGAGAGAGATACAGGCGAAAGCAGAGATACTCAGGCGAAGTAGACACAGGGGCAAAGAAACAGGGGTAAGTGATGGCCTAGTGGTAGTATTGCTGGTCAATTAATCCAGAAACCCAGTTAATGTTCTGGGGACCTGCATTCGAATCCCACCACGGCAGTTGGTGGAATAAACAAACAAAAAATGTCTGGAGCTAAGAATTTCCTGATCACCATGAAATCAACGGCTGATTGTCGGGAAAAACCCATCCGGCTCGCTAATGACCTTCAGGGAAGGAAATCTGCCACCCTCACCTGGTCTGGCCTACATTTGAAAAGGACAGATGTGAGGGAGAAAGAGAGAGAGACACATTGGGAAGAGAGAGACATGGGAGAGGAGACAGAATGACATGGGAGTGGGGGGTAAAGAGTGACACGGGGAGGGGAGAAATAAAGTGACACGGGGAACAAAGAGAGCAAAATGGTGGGGGTGAGAGAGAATGACACAATGAGGGGAGGGAGAGCGACTTAGGGGAGGGGAGAAAGGGAGCTTCACGGGGCAGGAGAAAGACAATGACATGATGGAGGAGAAAGAGATTCATGGAGGTTGGGGGGAGAAAGAGAGTGACATGGTGGGAGGGAGAATGAGAGTGACAGAGGGGGAGAGAGAAAGAAAGTGACAAGGAGCGGGGTGGGAAGAGAGCAACACATGGTGTGGGAGAAAGAGAGCAGCACAGGAGGAGAAAGAGTGACATGGGGAGGGCGAAAGAGAACCTGGGAGGGAACAGAAAGAGAGCAACATGAGGCGTGGGGGAGAGACAGAGAGTGACACAGGGAGGGAGAAAGTGAGCGACACGGGGAGGGAGAGAGAGAGCGACACGGGGAGGGAGAAAGTGATTGACAGTGGGGCGGGAAGTGATTGACACAGGGGAGAGAG
>NW_025972701.1:2792-3551 GCF_021869965.1 Rhincodon typus
CAGTGGGGCGGGAAGTGATTGACACAGGGGAGAGAGAGTGAGCGACATGGAGAGGGAGAAGGTGAGTGACACGGGAAGGGAGAAAGTGAGTGACATGGGGAGAGAAAGTGGGCGACACGGGGAGGGACAAAGTGGGCGACACGGGGAGGGACAAAGTGAGTGACCGTGGGGCGGGAAGTGATTGACACAGGGGAGAGAGAGTGAGCGACACGGGGAGAGAGAGTGAGCGACACGGGGAGAGAGAGTGAGCGACACGGGGAGGGAGAAGGTGAGTGACATGGGAAGGGAGAAAGTGAGTGACATGGGGAGAGAAAGTGGGCGACACGGGAAGGGACAAAGTGAGTGACATGGGGAGAGAAAGTGGGCGACACGGGGAGGGACAAAGTGGGCGACACGAGGAGGGACAAAGTGAGCGACACGGGGAGGGACAAAGTGAGTGACACGGGGAGGGACAAAGTGAGTGACAGTGGGGCGGGAAGTGATTGACACAGGGGAGAGAGAGTGAGCGACACAGGGAGAGAGAGTGAGCGACACAGGGAGAGAGAGTGAGCGACACGGAGAGGGAGAAGGTGAGTGACACGGGAAGGGAGAAAGTGAGTGACATGGGGAGAGAAAGTGGGCGACACGGGGAGGGACAAAGTGAGTGACACGGGGAGGGACAAAGTGATTGACAGTGGGGCGGGAAGTGATTGACACAGGGGAGAGAGAGTGAGCGACACGGGGAGAGAGAGTGAGCGACACGGGGAGGGACAAAGTGGG
>NW_025972701.1:3561-9533 GCF_021869965.1 Rhincodon typus
GCGACACGGGGAGAGAGAGTGAGCGACACGGGGAGGGACAAAGTGGGTGACATGGGGAGGGAGAAGGTGAGCGACACGGGGAGAGAGAAGGTGAACGACACGGGGAGAGAGAAGGTGAACGACACGGGGTGAAAGTGAGGGACACAGGGAGGGAGAAAGTGAGCGACACGGGGAGAGAAAGTGAGCGACACGGGGAGGGAGAAAGTGAGCGACACGGGAAGGGAGAAAGTGAGCGACACGGGGAGAGAAAGTGAGCAACACGGTGGGCAGGAAGAGAGTGACACGGTGGGCAGGAAGAGAGCTTCGCGGGTAGAGAAAGAGAGCAACATGGTGGGAGACAAAGAGAACGAAATGTGTGGGAAAATGACAGTGGCACGGGCGAGGGGGAGACATAGCGACCCTGGGTGGAGAAAGAGAGTGACACAGTGCGGAGAAAGAGGGACATGTCGGGGAGAAAGTGAGCAACATGGCGGTGAGAAACACAATGACAGGGTGGAGGGCAAAGGAGAGTTTATGGATAGGGAAAGAGAGCGAAATGGCAAAAACACAGAGACGTCGGGGAGAACACAGGGATGTCGGGTAAAAAGGAGGGACGTGGGCAAAAAGGCAGACACACGAGGGAGAAGAGAGAGACATGAGATAACAGAAAGAGATGTTTACAAAAAAGCGAGGGGAAAGGGAGACACAGTGGTGAGAAAAAAGTGGGGATCAAGAGAGAGCGGGGTTCAAGAGGTGCAGGGAAAAGACAGACAGGAGGTAAAAGGCAGACACGAGGTGAACGACAGATATGGGGCAAAAGAGACAGACGGGGCAAAGGTCTAATAAAGGAATGGGGTCGAATGGGAAAAATGATCAAATGGGGAAACTGTCAAAAGTGGAAAAAACATCAAGGAAGCTGTGAAACAGTTGAAAATGGACAAGGATTAAAACGCAACTAATGAAAAGGGACAAATGAGAAAACGGATATACGGCAGAACAGATAGAGTCATACAGTCAAACAGACCCTTTGGTCTAACCAGTCCATACAGACCATGTTCCCAAACTAAACAAGACCCACCTGCCTATTCCTGGCATATATACCTCCTAACCTTTCTGACTCATGTACATATCCAAATGCCTTTTAAATGTTGCATCTGTGTCTGCATCCAACACTTCCTCTGGCAGTTCATCTCATCTCACCTTAAAAATGTGCCCCCTGGTTTCGAACTCCACCTATCCTAGGGAATAGACCCTTGTCATCCAGCTTATCTGTGCCCCTCATGGAAGTTGTTGCTTCTGGAAGATCTCCACGCTGTGCTGTTTCCAATTTATGGTCTCTCCATCTTGCATAAACACATGCTTAACATCATGATCGTTACCTCATAGTTGCATGACCTTTTCTCTCTCAATGGATTGGAGAAGGTAAGACTTATTTTGTCATATTTCATATATCCCCATGAAAATATGAAAATTCTACAGCGGTTGAATGTGGAACTTTTTTTTAAATTCACTTCTGGGAATGTGGAAGGCAGCTTCCAGGCTTGCATTTACTCACCTAATTTCCCTTTACCGATTGGTTCGTTGGCCTTTTTGGAGAACAGTTTAAGAGTGTTTAGTTTAAGTTTAGTTGGAAGTTGGAAAGGGGAAAACGGACCCGGGGAAATGAGATGTGGAAAAGAGACATCAGGGAACTCTGTGAAAGGGGAAAAAGAGAATTACGGGTGAAGGGAGAGGCACAGGAAACTTGACAAGTGGCATAAATAATAACTCATGGGGAAAGTAACATTGGCAAGTAACTCACCTCCTGACTCCTCAAAGCCTGACCACAATCTCCAAGGCACAAGTCAGAAGTGTGATGGAACAGTGCTCACTTGTCTGGATCAACAACACTATCCAGGCCAAAGCACTCTGCTTGATGGGCAATGCATTCTCAAAAATCCACTCCCTCCCCCCACCGACACTCAGTAGCAGCAGTGTGTACTATCTACAAGATGCGCTGCAGAAATTCACCAAAGATACTCACCCAGCACCTTCCAGACCCATGACCACTTTTATCTAGAAGGACAAGGGCAGCGGATACATGGAAACACCACCACCCTCAAGTTCCCCTCCGAGTCACTTACCTTCCTGACTTGGAAATATATCACCGTTTCTTCACTGTCACTGGGTCAAAATCCTGGAATTCCTTCCCTAAGGGCATTGAGGGTCAACCCACAGCACATGGACTGCAGGAATTCAAGAAGGCAGCTCACCACCACCTTCAAAAGGGGTAAGGAGGGACGGACAATAAATACTGGTGCAAGCCAGAGACACCCACATCCCACAAATGAATAAAAACAGGACAAACGAGAAAAGAGCTATGGGGGAAAAGGAGACACCGAATAGGGGTGTGGAAGGTGTCACAGGAGAAAAGAGAGAATGGGCAAAACTAACAGACAGAGCAAAAGGGAAAACTGTCAAAGCCAGGTAACAGAGGCAAAGGGGAATACTTTCATAGGGGAGAGGAGAGGAGAGACACAAGGTAAAACAGACAGGGCGTAGGGGAGAGACAAGGGAACAGGAACAAGTAGAAAAAGAGAACACGCGATGGAGATAAAATCTATAACAAACTGTTCTGAGGAAGGGTCACCGGGCCCGAAACGTTAACTCTGTTTTCTCCTTCACAGATGCTGCCAGACCTGCTGAGCTTTTCCAGCAACTTCTGTTTTTGCTCCTGATTTTTTACGGCATCTGCAGTTCTTCTGTTTTTTTATTCTATAACAAACTATTCTGCTTGCTGGAAATCGACAATGAAAATATAATATATTCAACAATGTAGCGCAAGCAGATTGCTGGAGATCTAAAATCAAAACAAGGAGCAGTGAAGAAACTCAATACGTCCTGCAGTACCAACGCAGACAGAAATGAAATTCACGTTTCGAGTTAATCAAACAGGAGCTGTTCGTTTCTCCTCCTCCTGGCCGCCAGGTGTTGCGGTGGCGCACTGAGCGTCCTTATGGATCTTGACCTCACAATGTAATCTCTTGCTTTCTGCTTCCCTCTCCTTGTTAGTTTACGTGCAGGAGGGGGCGGGTATCGTTCAGGACGTCACCTCCATTGTCGAGCCAGTGTCTCGCGTGGCCCTGTGTCAGTGATAGATGCCTTTCAGAACCAAGAGGCATTATGGGCAAAGAAGCTGCCATTGCTCCCTCCGTGTGTCAACCGGCTCCTGAGCCAAAAACATTAATAACTATGGATCATTCGAAGCAGTTGCTAACTCTGAATGTTAAAAACCGATACATGCGACTAATTTGTTGCACAAGCAGGCAGATCACAAAACCAGTAAGATTTGATATTAATGATAAAAAAAACCTATTAGCGTAAAGAACGGTTAAAATAGTTAACAATTTATTGCAGTAATGATAAAAGGATGAGGTTATTTTTATAAGCATGAATGCTATTAACTTCGATATCAAGTAATAATAAGAAATAGTGTTCAGAAATTGACATTAATCTATACTTAAGTAACTGTGTAACATTTACAGTCCGCTGCAGAGGAGAAGAAGGAGAGGAAGGTGTGTGTGTGTTTTCAAAGCAAATATTTAATCCAATTTCATTATAATCTTTACCAGCCTGAAGTCTCCTTAATCTTTCATTATGAAGGAAGCCGGGTTAACTTTTATAAACAAAGCTTACAATGGTCTGCTCTCTAGTGGCTTTAGATCATACTGCTTCAGAAATTTCCCTGGATTTCAATTGAATAAAAAAAAACGGAATTTCTGCTCCCAAGTTATGGAAGGTAAGAGTACTAATTTCAACCGCACACACAATGCAATAATCTGTTCCTTTTTCTTAATTAATACATTTGGGCATTTCAATACTACTGTCAGGATGTCTGTAGATCACATCCATTTGTTATGGAGACAGGGAGGTTAAATGAAAGAAAATCCCTGATTTTAACTTTATAAGTAACAAGTGACAAGTAACAATTTATTTATTTAACCATCACAGTTGGCAAATTAACAGAAGTACTAACAAACTGAACAATTCCCCCTTAAGTTCTAACTATTCTCTAACTGAACTAAATTCCACAAGCACCACTTATATAAACCCAAGTAATAAGGAAATAAATTAAAAATTAGTCTCTCAAAGTCTACACGCCTTTCTTCTGCTATTCAGAAGTAATAAAATCCTTTCTTCCACTGATCTGGTTGTCAGGGATGTTTTCTCTGTGAAGTCTTCTCTGAGGACTCCTAGCTGCAAGTGCCATGGTAATTTTTAAGGATAGCTGGTGCATTTTTAGAGAGCTTAGCGATCTCTTATGAGAGATATATCCTTATTTATCAGATGGTAATTCGCTCTCATCCCGATTTTCAAAAATACTCTCCTTATATACCTCGGATTACATATCAATTTTCTTTCAATACCATTGTTCCGAGGTTGTCAAAACCGTCAGGTTTAAATTCAGTTAGCTTTCCATCGCTAACAGCTTGGTTTAAATTCATTGCCTGATTCCAGCTAGTTGCCAAAACACCAAAATAAGCCTAAGGTTTCCAATCACACCACCAATTGGTATGTTTCAATGCTAAAACTAGCTGTGCATCTTTAGCTACTTACAGACACATTTTCTGTGTAAATCTCCAAACTTGAAAAAAAGCACTTTACCTTTGAAAATGACCACACACTCTTTTCCCTTATATGTCTTTTTACAAACAATTTCCAGATTCCTGTCTTCCCATTCATGATAACTGTGCACAAATTCAGAACACACTACCTTTAGGGAAAACAAAATAACTATCATTATGAAAAGATGGCTTTTTTTTAAATCTTAACACCATTATCACGAGATACATAGGTCAGTAATCTAAAGTTACACCTTTCATACTAATTCTGCATACATAGTTGACATTGGATGGTGCCGGTTCTATCTTATCTACACATTCTCTTTTAAACCTGCGATAATGCATCTTCAATAATATTATTTTTTTGACCCGCTACATGAACAATCTGTAAACTAAAAGCCTGTAACATAAGGCTACACTGAAAAGATCTTGTTTGCTTGTCCTTAAACCTTTGCAAAATATGAGAATGTTGTGTTCTGCATAAACAACTGGTCCCAAAAGATTGTTTGTAACATAAACATTAAAATGTTGTAAGGCCAGTACCAAACTCAATAATGTTTCTTTTTCAATGGTGAAATATTTTATCTGATGGACATTATGTTTCCTTAAAAATAATGAATTATCCCTTCAATTTTGCCATCATCCCCCTGCATCAACAAATCTCCAACCCCTACATCACTGGCATCGATAGCGATTTTAAAGTGTTTCAAGAAATTTGGTGTGGCTAAAACTGGTGCGGTGGTTAACATGACTTTTAAATTCTCAATCAGCTTGAGCATTTTTCTGAAATTTCATGTTCTTCTTCAGCAAATCCGGCAGCGGTGCCACTGCGAAAGGTTGGTACAAACCTCCGATAAAATTCGCTCAGCCCCAAGCATTTAGGTATATCAGAGAAACTAAAAGTGCAGTGGATTCAGAAAAACTTAAATTGAAAATTAGACAATTGGAATTAGTAATTAAAGAAAAAGGAAAGAAAAGCCAGGGCAGAAGAGGGAGAAAGGGAACTGAAATGGTTTGAATTATAGTTTAAAAAAAGAGGAGAAAAGAAAAGGAAAGAACTGCTCTGGCTGAACAAAATGAAAGAGGAGAAAGGGGAAAAAAGAAAGAGGGGAGAGGAAAAAGGAATGCCAGAAGATAGGGGAAGATAAAGAGAGCGAAAGAAAAAGAGAGAAGAAAGATAAAGAATATTTGAGTTGGAAAAGCCAGAGCTGGAACTAGAAGGAAAAAGACTTCAAATGGCAGAAGGAATCATGCACGACAGATGTGAGGATGAGCAAACACATCATAGTTAATACAGATAGTAGGAACTGCCGATGATGGAGAATCTGAAATAATACGGTGTCGAGCTGGATGAACACAGCAGGCCAAGCAACATCAGAAGAGCAGGAAGGC
>NW_025972702.1:0-9532 GCF_021869965.1 Rhincodon typus
ATTGAGTACAAGAGTTGGCAGGTCATATTGCAGTTGTATAGGACTTTGGTTCGACCACATTTGGAATACTGCGTACAGTTCTGGTCGCCACATTACCAAAAGGATGTGGATGCTTTGGAGAGGGTGCAGAGGAGGTTCACCAGGATGTTGCCTGGTATGGAGGGCGCTAGCTATGAAGAGAGGTTGGGTAGATTAGGATTATTTACATTAGAAAGACAGAGGTTGAGGGGGGACCTGATTGAGGTCTACAAAATCATGACAGGTATAGACAGGGTGGATAGCAAGAAGCTTTTTCCCAGAGTGGGGGACTCAATTACTAGGGGTCACGATTTCAAGGTGAGAGGGGAAGTGTTTAAGGGAGATATGCGTGGAAAGTTCTTTACGCAGAGGGTGGTGGGTGCCTGGAAAGCGTTGCCAGTGGAGGTGGTAGAGGCGGGCACAATAGCATCATTTAAGATGTATCTAGACAGATACATGAATGGGCAGGGAGCAGAGGGATACAGATCCTTGGAAAGTAGGCGACAGGTTTAGATAGAGGATCTGGATCAGCGCAGGCTTGGAGGGCCAAAGGGCCTGTTCCTGTGCTGTAATTTTCCTTGTTCTTTGTTCTTTGTGACTGCTTGACCCTGTTCAAACATTCAGAATGAGACTCAACATCAGCTGTACATTGCCATCCAGAGGCAGGAAGCGAATTCCTCAACCATTGAGTGAAAAGAAACATTTGACAGAATGGAGAAGTGAATGCATCTGGAGGGAGCCTTTGTACAGTGCCTCTTAGATCTGGATCCCAATTCATCCCCGTGGTGACAGAACAGCTGTTCAACCAGCTTCTCGTGGGCATAAACTGGCGTCAACATGTTGAAAAGGTGCCAGCCTTGCTCACAGAAGGCAGCCAACGTGAGGAAAACGATGCCAATCCGCAAGTGCTCTCATGGCATTATGGTCGTGTCTCATTACATGCACAAGAGTTCCTCTGTAGTCTGAGACATAAAATAAACCAAAGGGCTGTAGGTGCTGGAGATCGGAAACAAAAATGGAAATCACTGGAAAAGCTCAGCAGATCCGGCAGCATCTGTGGAGAGAGAAACAGAGTTTCGAGTCTAGCGAACCTTCTTCAGAACTGGACTTGAAATGTTAACCTTGCCAAGCACTGGAATTCCTTCCCTAAATCTCTCTTCCTTTAAGATCCCCTTAAAACTGATCTCTTTAGCCAAGCTTTTGAACTCCTGCCCTCTTGGCTCTTAATGGACCTCACTGTTAAACCTATTTATTGGCTATGCTCTTGTGCAACACCCTGCAGTACTGCATTCAAACGCACAATCTAAATGCCAGTTATTGTTGCGATTTTTCCCAGCATTAAATCTCCTCACAGTGATGAATCCAGATGAAAATCCACGATGACTTAGAAAGAAAAATTAAACAGCTCAAAGTGGGGAGGTGGTGGTGGTGGTTGGGGAGGGGGGATGGTGAGGTGCGGGGAAATGGTTTATGTTTGAATGGACTTGTCTGTAAAATATCCTTCCCTTTTAAGGGAAAGCAAGCATCAGCCAGGAATGGTTTGTTGGGTGGGAAATGGAATTTTCTGCCAAGAAATTCAAAAGATCAGAACACGTTGCCAAAAATATAACTCTTGGACCTTGAGGGACAAGAGCTTGTGATGCCAAAAATATCAATCCCACATGTGTTGGCAAATTCATTTGGACTGGGTCGTGACTCATTTATTTAAGTCTTGATTGTCATAACACAGGACGCCTGAGAGAGATTCCAATCTGTCTCATGCACAAATGCTTGAAATGTTTTTGCTTTGAAGAGGAACTGCAAGGCTTTCCGCACACACAATAAAGATGAGAATCTCCAATGTCGAGCTCTCTCTGGGGTCTTGGCTGCCGGGAGCAGGTTTTGGAAATGGAGGTGACGCTCACGAGAGAAACTGAACTTGTTTGAACCCAACCTTTGACACTGGAGTCCCGTTGCTCGGTATTTATGCTGCTTTCCCCTTTCAGTGGTGCCATTACAAACAAACCTGAAAGTAGGGCTCTGTTCTTGTTTGATTCATGATCTTTCAATATCCATCGGCACTTCGAAGAGGAAGAGGTGACTTGATTCAAACACATTAGATCCTGGTCAAGAGGTTCTGATGCAACTGGACTCGAAATGTTATCTCTGCTTTCTTCCCACAAATGCTGCCAGAGCTGCTGAGTTTCATCAGCATTTGCATGTTTTGATTTCAGATCCTGAGGAAACTTGGCAAAGTGGAATTGATGGTTGAGAAGGCACCTGGCACGCTTGTCTTCATTGCTCAGACCATTGAGTACAAAGTCAGAAGTCACATGATACCAGGTTATAGTCCAACAGCTTTATTTAAAATCACAAGCTTTCAGAGTGACTTCACCAAACGAAGGGGCAGCGCTCCGAAAGCTTGTGATTTTAAATAAACCTGTTGGACTATAACCTGGTATCATGTGACTTCTGACTTTGTTCACCCCAATCCAACACCGGCACCTCCACATCATTGAGTTTAGGAGTTGGGAAGTCATGTTGAGGTTGTACAGGATGTTGTTGAGACCACTTCTGGAATACTGTGTCCAGTTCTGGTCGCCCTGTTACAGGAAGGATATTATTAAATTGGAGCAGGTTCAGAGAAGATTTACCAGGGTGTTGCCAGGGTTGGAGGGTTTGAGTTATAAGGAGAGGCTGGATAGGCTGGGGCTATTTTCCCTGGAGTGTCGGAGGCTGAGGGGTGATCTTATAAGGTTTATAAAATCATGAGGGGTATAGATAACATGAATAGCAAAGGTATTTTCCTCAGGTTAAGGGAGCTCAAAACTAGAGGGGGGGTTTTAAGGTGAAAGGAGAAAGATTTGAAAGGTACCTGAAGGACAACTTTTTCACACAAAGGGTGGTGTGTGTATGTGGAATGAGCTGCCAGAGGAAGTGGTGGAGGTGGGCACAGTTACAACATTTAAAAGACATTTGGACAGGTACACGGATAGGAAAGGTTTGGAGGGATATGGGCCAAACACTGGCAAGTGGGACTAGTTTAGTTTGGGATTACGGTCGGCATGGACGAGTTGGACCGAAGGGTCTGTTTCCATGCTGTATGACTCTATGCCACTGTTCCAAAAGTGGGCCTCACCCATTTAAAACAGAGACGAAGCAAACGTGTTTTTCTCTCTCAGAAGATCGCAGATCTCTCTTAATGAACAGAAGATGGAAAGAAAATCCTTGAAAATTTGAAGGCGGAGGTGGATAGAGTCTTGATAAGCAAGGGGGTGAGAGGTCATCAGGGGCAGGTGGGAGGATGGAGTTATTAGATCAGCCATGATCGCACTGAGTGGCCATTTCTTTCACCTAATTCTTATGTTCACTCGCTACAAGCAAAGGTTTGAAAAATTTGACAAAAAACCTGAAAGAACTGCAGATGCTAGAAATCTGAAGCGAAAACAGAAATTGCTGGAAAAGCTCAGCAGGTCTGGCAGCATCTGTGGAGAAAAATCAGAGTTAACATTTCGGAACTGAAGAAGGGTCACCAGACCTGAAACCTTAACTCTGATTTCTCTCCACAGATGCTGCCAGACCTCCTGAGCTTTTCCAGCAATTTCTGTTTTTGTTTGAAAATTAGATTGGCTCAGGTTTTAGACAAATTTAAACCTGGCAGTTTTAGAATGGGTTCTTTGGGAAGTAACAGAGTTCAGGCCAGTTCTCTGAGCGATGATTAAACAAGATTTATTCTTATGTTGTCCACAATGATAAGGCTGCAGGTTTCTGCTAAATGCTATTTTTTTCGGCACGGTGGTACAGTGGTTAATAGTGCTACCTCACAGCACCAGGGGCCCAGGTTCGATTCCACCCTCGGGTGACTGTCTGTGTGGAGTTTACACATTCTCCCCGTGTCTGCGTGGGTTTCCTCCAGGTGCTCCGGTTTCCTCCCACAGTCCAAAAATGTGCAGGTTAGGGTGGATTGGCCATGCTAAATTGCCCTAGTGTTAAGGGATGTGCAGGCTAGGTGGGTTAAACATGGAGAATGCAGGGTTTATAGGGATAGAGTAGGATGGTGGGATGCTCTTTGGAGGGTCAGTGTGGTCTCAGTGGGCTGAATGGCCTGTTTCCACACTGTCGGTGGTTTATTATTTTGTTTGCTTATGGATTTGCGTACAGATAAAATAACTGCCTGCATGGGGGAGAGGAACAATAGGATTGGAAGGTGGTGGAGTCTGAGTCGCCACAGCAACATGCCCATTGTAGTCTGAAGCAATGGATAGTGATGGTAGAAGCTCCAATTTCCCACCTACAACTCTCCCAAGAGTCCCCTAAACTCCCCATCAGCGTATGTTGGAAGGATTTACAAGTTGACTCTCAACCTGCTTGGTTATTTTTCAAAACACGGCTCCCTTAGCCACCAAGATCGCAGTGGGACTCGAACCCAGAGCTTCTGCCTCAGAGGTTGGGACACTACCCACTGCATAACGAGGCCTTGGACTCCGAGTACAGATGAACAACTCATTAAAAGTAGCAACGCAGGTGAATAAAGCTATTTAAAAGAACCGCAAACATTCTCAAAAGATAGAATGGAAAACTAGAAGCACTTACCCAACTGTTGGTTCCTAATTTAACAATAAAGCCACTCTCTTGGCGACAGTGACCCACCCACAAGGTCTGTTGCTATGGAACACGCCATATTTCATCACAAGTTCTCTTCTGAAGTTCAGGTTGAGGCACATTATTTGACACAGGGTAAAGAGAGACAGAACCTCACACTGGAACCTGGCTGCCTGCCCTGGAAGGTTTAGATTTTGACGCGCCAGTTGTATTGTCTGTAGACAGCTAGGAACTGAATAGACAAGAACCAATTGTATATGTAAATGTTCCGGGGGGGGGGGGCACATTCCTGGTTTCACTGCAGGATCAGACTCTGAATTAAGGCAGCATGGCGAGCTGTGTTAAACACAGACGTCTCTAACGTTTACAGGCTTAATGTGTGACTATTCCAAACACCCGGGAACCTAACAGTACCTTAAGTGGGAATTCCCATTCCTCGAGCTCAGTCAGCACTGCATTCGATGAGAGAAAGGTAAAGGCAGTAGTTGGGGTCGATAGCATGAAGGGGAAGCTAAATAAATGCACCAGTAAGAAAGAAAAATGTTGATGGAGTGAGATGAAGGGGGTATGAGAGGAGACCTGTGTGTGAAAGACCTGTTAGACTGAATAATCTGGTTATACCTGGTAAACCTCTTGTAAAAACAAAATATTTACACTATAAAGCAATAACCCCATTGATAAATGAAGCATAAATTCCATCCACATGCAGACTTTCCAACTCATATAGACCGCATGGTCAGGCTCAACATCCATATAATACAGTAATGCTGATTCCCCATAGCCCACTGTGTTTGCTTACTGTGTAGGTCATAGCAGGAAGAACATGATTCTCTCACACATTTACCAAGGGCAGGAGAAATGCTAGGGGCTTGACTCAGTATGTTATTCACACAGCTTTCCTTCTGCGCCTCACCAGAGTCAAACAGAATGTGTGTGGCGGAAGCCCACATCCAGCGTTCCCTGAGATACAATGATGCTATTTTCACCCAGCAACCCCATGCACAACCTGAGCATTACTGAGAAAATCAGAATCGACGTCGAATAGAGGAGCAAACGGAATGCAATCTCACAGGTCACTTCAGGTTACAACGCAGGCTGTAGGAGATGCAATGGCCTAGTGGTTTCATTGTTAGACTGTTAATCCAGAGCCACAGGTAATGTTCTGGGGACCTGGGTTTGATTCCTGCCATGGCAGAAGGTGGAATTTGAATTTAATTTTTAAAAAAAAACAATCTAATGGTTGTTGGAAAAGCCAATCTGGTTCCCTAATGCCCTTCAGGGAAGGAAACTGCCATCCTTACCCAGTCTGAACTACATGTGACTCCAGACCCACAGCAATGTGGTTGACTCTGAACTGCCCTCTGGGCAATTAGGGCTGGGCAGCGACACCTTTATCCCATGAACCAATGAAAAAAAGACCATAAAAAGGAAACAGCCCAGACTCTGGGTTCCCGGCTGCCATATTATTAAACGGATGGAAAGAGACAGTGGACAAGTTACAAAGAATTTACAATGATGGTTTTAATTTCGTGGGATTTGGGTGTCACTGATGGTTGTTCTCAATCCCTAATTGCCCTTGAACTGAGTGTCTCTCCCGGCCATTGCAGAGGGCAGTTAAGAGTTAACCACAAACTTGGGCTGACAAAAAACAAGTAACATTCATGCCTAACAAATTCCAGGCAATGACCATCTCCAACAAGAGACAATCTAACTACTGTCCCTTGACATTCAATGGTGTTACTATCACTGAATCCCCCACTATCAACATCCTGGCGGTTATCATTGACCAGAAACTGAACTGAACTCCCCACATCAACACAGCGGCTACAAGAGCAGGCCAGAGGCTAGGAATCCTGCAGCGAGTAACTCACCTCCAGACTCCCCAAAGCCTGTCCACCATCTACAAGGCACAAGTCAGGAGTGTGATGGAATACTCCCCATTTGCCTGGATGGGTGCAGCCCCAACAACACTCAAGAAGCTTGACACCATCCAGGACAAAGCAGCTCCTGCTTGATTGGCACCACATCCACAAACATCCCACTCCCCCCACCACCGACGCTCAGTAGCAGCAGTGTGTACCATCTACAAGATGCACTGCAGAAATTCAACAAAGATCCTCAGACAGCACCTTCCAAACCCACGACCACTTCCATCTAGAAGGATAAGGTCAGCAGATATATGGGAACACCACCCCCTGCAAGTTCCCCTCCAAACCACTCACCATCCTGACTTGGAAATATATCGCTGTTCCTTCAGTGTCACTGGGTCAGAATCCTGGAATTCCCTCCCTAAGGGCATTGTGGGTCAACCCACAGCACATGGACTACAGTGGTTCAAGAAGGCAGCTCACCACCACCTTCTCAAGGGGCAACTAGGGATGGGCAATAAATGCTAGCAATGCCCATGTCCCATGAGCAAATAACATTTTAAAAAACATTAATTGCATTTGGATTCCACCTGCTGTCGTGGTGAAATTTAAATCTATGCCCATAAGTTGATAACCTGAGTTATTTGCCCACTGGCATTACCGCTGTGCCAACTCTATCCACAACTTATGGTCATACTGCAAGGAAACTACCGGGCAAGATCTCCAAGGAAAGGGTGTGTTTATTTCTCTTGGTAGGGGAAGGCTGAAGGAAGATCTTAAACAATGATGAGAGGTTTTGATCAAGCAGATCCAGAGAGAGCATTTCCTCTTGGGAAGAGCAGAACCAGAGACTGTCAATGAAAGAGGCACTGAGAAATCCCACTGGGAATTCAGAAGAAACATTTTCACCAGTGATTGGTTGCGGTGAATGATAAAGATGCATTTGATAGGAACCCACAAGAGTTTGAGAGGTTTTTGCTGATGGGGTGAGATGAAATAGGGTGAAGCAAAAGTACCAGCATGGATTGGTTCGGCCAAATCATCTGTTTCTGTGCTGTCAATTCTGTGTTTTATGGGGATGACAGAACGGAGGCTCATCTATGGGAGTTGGGATACAGTGATCGAATCGCATGGTGAGAACAGGCTGGAAATTCTGATGTAAAGAGTCAGAGGAATCAGGGATGTAAGTGGGAAGGGATTGGACAGAACCAGCAACAGTCTACATTAGACTAACAGTCGCTGGTAATGAGGCTGGTCTCTAGCAGCCATGTTACTTTCTTGCAATCACGCAACAAACTTTCATTCCCAGTGTCTCTATTGGACTCTGATTCCCCATGCTTTCATAGAATCCCTACAGTGTGGAAACAGGCCCTTCGGCCCAACAAGTCCACACTGACCCTCAACAAATCCCCATTCCTCCTATAACCCACCTAATCTAACATCCCTGAATACTACAGGGCACTTTAGCATGGCCAACCCACCCTAACCTGCACATCTTTGGACTGTGGGAGGAAACCGGAGCACCCAGAGGAAACCCACGCAGGCACGGGGAGAATGTGCAAACTCCACACAGACAGTCACCCCGAGGGTGGAATCGAACCCAGGTCCCTGGCGCTGTGAGGCAGCAATGCTAACCACTGTTGGCCAACAAGAGAAGTCAAGCCAGGCTTCAGTCAGATTAACTTGCATTCTGTCCTTCACCTGTAACCCACATTCCCCTTCCAAAACACAGCTCTGACAGGAAATATTGTTAAAAAAAAACCAAAGAACTGCTGAAATCTGAAACAAAAACAGAAAGTGCTGAAGAAACTCAGCCAGTTTGGCAGCATTCTGTGGAAAGAGACAGAGTTAATGTTTCATGTCCAGTGACTCTTCTGCAGAACTGGTTGTAGCTGGGAAAAGGTTGGTGTATATCATAGAATCCCTAGAGTGTGGAAGCAGGCCATTCGGCCCATTAACTCTCTGAAGAGCATCCCACTCTATCCCCATAACCCTGCATTTTCCCAGAGCCAATCCTAATTTACACATCCCTGGACACTATGGGGCAATTTAGAATGGCCAACCCACCCTAACCTACGCATCTTTGGACTGTGGGAGGAAGCAGGAGCGAACACACACAGACACAGGGAGAATGTACAAACCCCACAGAGTTAGTCACCTGAGGCTGGAATCAAACCTTCAGGGGGAGGTGATGGCCTGGCGGTGTTATCACTAGACTGTTAACCCAGAGACCAAGGTTCAAATCCTGCCATGGGCTGCAAATTTGAATTTGATACAGTCACCTGATGTTTAATGGTGGCATCATGAGCCAAAGTGGAACAGAGTCCTGAACCATTCTCATCTGCCTGGCTCAGCCTGAACAATTTCTGTTCTAACTTCTCTCATTTTCTTGAGGTAAGACGGGCAGCCATGGGTATCCGCGTGTGCCAAAGGTACATGGCTACCATCGGTTCTGAAGAAGGATCACTGAATGCGAAATGGTAACATATACTGTTCATTCTCAATCCAACTCGCCAAAACTGGCATGGGCACCTCATTCTCATATGGGCAAGCTGCGTCAAACCACCCATTCTTAGCAAGGTCCTTTCCTTCAGGGCATCTCTCATTCACACTCACACTCTCACACAATCACACTGACATTCGCACACACTCTCTCTAACAAACACACACACACACTCACACACACACAGACACACACACACACACACATACACAGACACACACACACACATACACACACACATACACACACCCACACGCACACACACTCAAACACACACACAAACACACTCAAACACATACACACGCACTCACACTCAAATACATACACACACACTGACATGCACACACACTCACTCACACGCACACACACAAACACACACACACTCTCACACACACACACTCACACAGACTCTCTAACACATAGACGCACACACACACTCACACACTCACACACACATACACAGTCACTCCCACATGCACAGACACACTCACACACAGACTCAAACACATACACCCACATACACACTCACACACACTCTCTCTCACACACACACACACACACA
>NW_025972703.1:0-9531 GCF_021869965.1 Rhincodon typus
CCATCCCCGCCTCTTCGACCTGTTTGTTTCCTCTCCACCTATCCTCTCCTCTATCCCTCTTCTATCCGCCTCCCACTCTCTCCCTATTTATTTCAAAACCCCCTTCCCCTCCCCCTTTTCTGATGAAGGGTCTAGGCCCGAAACGTCAGCCTCTCTGCTCCTATGATGCTGCTTGGCCTGCTGTGTTCATCCAGCCCTGCACCTTGTTGTCTCGGATTCTCCAGCATCTGCAGTTCCTACTGTCCCTCAGTACGACACTGGGAGACTCCAGTCGGATGACGGACTGTCGACTCTGGAATGGAGCTTGAGGTTCGACCGTGAACCAGAGGCCAGAGCGCAGAGACTGCACTGACCTCTATCTAACATGCGGCCTCACTCAGTGAGCAGGCAAAGACGCCAAAACTACCCGCGCCCTGGCCTGACAATTCGGTGGCGATGGATGCTTAATCCTCTCACGCAATTCGAAAAGCCGCCACTTGGCACACGGCACACAGAACAGCCAAGCGACAATAGGAAGAAGGCACAAACCTGAACCCTGCTGCTTGCAAGGCCTGATTCTATTGTGTGTCTGATGTATCCGAAGTATGATTATTCATCTAGAAGAAAGGAAAGAAATGAGGGGAGGCTTGGAAAATTAGCACACAGGTCACACACAGGAAAAAAAAAAATCAGCGGACATAACACTTTTGAGTGCAAAATCTGGGATCCTGTAGCAAAAGCCATGCATTGCCCGAAGTATGACAGGATGCAAGTGCGGGAGGTAGTCTTGTTTTATTGGGATCGCTGCTACACCAACGTTGTCTTCTTAACCTCCCCCTCCCAAAAGCACTGGTCCCACTATGACACTGTTCTCTTCGGCTCTGGTAGCTTCCTGACACGGTGATGTCCTGCTGTCTGGCACACACCGGAAATGGGTGCTGCCAGCTATCCGAAAAATGCCAGTCAACGGGATTTCCAGGGAGCTGCTTGACTCACAAATGTGACACTTTAAGGAGATGTCCAGAGAAGACCAACTGTGGGCGGCACAGTGGCTCAGTGGTTAACACTGCTGCCTCATGGTGCCAGGGACTCAGGTTCAATTCCACCCTCGGGCGACTGTCTGAGTGGAGTTTGCACATTCTCCCTGTGTCTGCGTGGGTTTCCTCCGGGTGCTCCGGTTTCCTCCCACAGTCCAAAGATGTGCAGGTTAGGTGGATTGGCCGTGCTAAATTTCCCATAGTGTCCGGGGATGTGGTGGGTGGGTTAGCCATGGGAAATGCAGGGTTACAGGGATAGAGTAAGGGAGGAAAGAGTCTGGGTGCGATGTCCTTTGGAGGATCAGTGTGGACTCGATGGGCTGAATGGCCTGCTCCCACACTGTAGGGATTCTAAGCATCCTAACAAATAGCAGATAAAGCAGGCTCCTGCCAACCCCTGAAATTCCTCATGATGTTTCATGGAACTGTTGCCAAATCCATTTTGTTAAGATACAAACAACCTTCTGCTGACCCTAGGAAGTCCACAACTTAGCCACTGGAGCTGAGCGATCCTGCCACAGGCAGGACTTCCTGCTCTCACCATCTTTGACCACATTCAGATAGGGGGCAGTGTCCTTGGAGGAAAAGCCTGTCAAACTGGTGAATGGGACCTACTGATATGGCTCGCCTTGCACACTTCAACTTGGGGTCCAGTATTACCAGTTTGTTCGGTTCCAAGTACCATTAGCTTTTAACTGTGTTTTTTCTTGTTCTCATCCTTGCTCAGAGACCAAGAGCGCTGCCTTTAACCCACTTTAAATATCGTTCAAATTTTGTTAGGAAGTGATGTCGCACCATTCTTCAGTGGAATCCAAATCATGTTTCAATTGCGTGCTTCATTTTAAAAATCCCAGGAGCTTGTTAAGGAGGGAAGGCACAGCCGCCTGTGTCTGCAAATTCTAATCGTTAGAGTATTACAATTGTGCGGACAACACAAATTCGATGATACAGTACTTTGTTCAAGTGTGACCGCTCTTTGCACGTTCGAGCAAGGAGACCGAGAAGCGGCAATTCTTATCTGTAGTAAAACGAAGAACTGCGGATGCTGGAAATCTGGAACAAGAAGACTCAGCAGGTCTGGCAGCTTCTGTAGTGAGACAAGCAGAGTTAACAAAGGTTCACTGGGCTCAACATGTTCACTCCGCACCCCCCCCTGTCCCCAGAAGCTGCCAAACCTGTTGGGCGTCTCTTAGCCCTTTCGGCAATTCTTTACTGTTAGCTGATCTCGACCAGAGCAGCCTGGGCAAGAGGCTCTGGACTCTCCCTGTTGGGTGACAGAGGGGAAGCAGGAGTTTGATGCTGCCCTCTATTCCTGACCTGGGCCCCAGCGAGACGACAGCGGGGAGGGGGCCTCGAGACTGCAAGGAGGGTGGGGGAGCTGGTGACACGTACACGGCTACAATTCCACTGAGGATCAATGTGTGCAGAGGGAGGTGGAGGAAGCAAACTGGTGACAACAATGTTAATCCACTAAATTTAACAGTGGAAATGGTGAGCGAAAGCAGGAGGAAACAGCAATGAAAACAAGGCTCCCACAGAGAGGGGAAAAAAAAGACACATTTAATTTTAGCTCAAGCAATACTTTATATCCCGGCTCCTCATCATCCACACAAAAAAAAACAATTTCCTCTTCAAATTGCCCTAATGATGAAAGCTTAGCTTAATAGTCTCACACTGCAGATTTCAGAAACAGTACTTCTGGCCTAACAATTAAATCGCAGGAGAACCATCAAAGGCAAAAGTCAGCCTTTTATTAAATTTCTTTTTAAACACCGACTGATATTCAGTGCTCACGCTGACTCTCCATGCTCAGAATGTAAGTAATTTACAACTTCATGGCAGGGATTTAAATTAACACAAGGGCTAGAGGATCTCATTCAGCTCCCTGTATAATGCTCGACTGAAATGTGGGCTTTATCTGTAATCTCCAGAGAAAGCTACCAGTGAGTGAACATGGAACACTCTTACAATCAGGAGAATCTGCGCCTCTGATATCTAAAAAGGTTTGGGTAAACAGCTCTCTGATGGCCTGACTGATTGAAGAGAAAGCAGTTTGTAACACACAGAGCAGAGGGCTCCCTGGCTTTGTTCTCACTTCTTTGCCAAGTTGGTGAGGCAGGTAGCCACAGTGTGGCACCAGTACTGCCAGGGATGGATGGCACATGGCAAGTAAGTTTGAACCAGCAAGCAGCAACTCGGGTCCAGGGACATACCTGGATATACTCCCCATGTGACACTGATTTGGTGGTGTCCACAGATTTCTTTCATTCATTAATGGAACGAGGGCGTTGCTGGTATTGCCCATTGGGCAGTTGAGAGTCAACCACATTGCTGTGGGTCTGGAGTCACATATAGTCCAGACCAGGTAAGGATGGCAATTTCCTTCCCTAAAGGACATTAATGAACCAGATGGGTTTTTCCTGACAATCAACAATGGATTCACGGTCAGCATTAGATTCTTAATTCCAGATTTTTTTTTTACTGAATTCAAATTCCACCGTCTGCCATGGAGGGATTTGAACCCAGGTCCCCAGAACACTATCTGGGTCCCTGGCTTAACAGTCCAGCAATAATACCTCTAGGCCATCGCCTCCCTTAAACTGTTAATTTGGGCCTGCGTTGGTTGCTGATGCACCTTGACGTGTATAAAATGGCTGTCACATTCCCCAGATTTCTGTGACAAGATTTCAAATGCACTGGCCGTGAAGTGCTTTGGAATATCATGGTGTTGTAAAGGTGCCATACAAATGCAAGTTCTGGCTCTGCGCGAAGAATGGACACTTGGATCAATCACTGGAAAGCGACTCCGCGAATGGAAAAGACTTGCATTTATATAGAGCCTTTCCTTGCAGCCAAGTAAGTGCACTCAAAGTCTAGTCAGTGTCACATCAGGAATACTAATTTTCCATAGTCTTATTAGAGGGAGATGGCTGGTAGTGGTTTAACCTTAGGGTCACTGCGCCTCAGGTGAGGGGAGAGTCGAGAAGGCAGGACCTTAATGGTGACTGAAAAAAAAGCCGAACGAACTGCAGATGCTGTAAATCAGAAATTGCTGGAAAACTCTGAGGTAAGGTCACTGGACCCAGCATGTTAACTCTGATTTCTCTCCATAGATGCTGCCAGATCTGGTGACCTTTTCCAGCAATTTCTGTTATTGTGCTTAACAGTGACCTCAGCTAGTACAGGAATTGAACCCATGCTGTGAGCATCACATTGTATTACAAACCAGCTATCCAGCCAACTGAGCTAACTCAATTCCTAATAATGTGTCAGAAATACACATAAATGTACACCATACAGCCTGCACCACCTTTCAACACAATTAATTCCAAATTCTTGCCATATCCCGTAATTCCCTTTGTTGCAAAAAGTCTATTCATTGCTGCCTTGAAAACACTCAACAGCTCGTCGTTCGTGTGGATAGCGAATTCCAAAGGTTCGCAAATCTTTTGGGTGAAGGAATTTCTCCTCAGCTCAGAATAGACTGGCCAAGCTGTTAATGTGAGACTGGGAGCACCCCCTCCCACTCCCCCAACCCCGTGTTGTACACTCTCCAGACATGGGAGGGATCAGCCTTTCAGTATCGCCCACATCAGACCCCGAATGAATGATATGTTTCAATGAGGTCACCCTCTCATTCTTCTGAATTCTAGGAATTACAGTGCACTCAATCCCTCCTCGCAGAATACGCACCTCATCCCAGGAATGACTGCTGGAAAAGCTCGGAGCCAATTTGCTCCCAGCCTGGGTTATCTACCTCCAGCTCTGGAGTCTGGGTTCAACCCACAAGATTCCAACTCAGAGGCAGCAGCGAACTGAGGCTAAATTTGTTACATTGCAGCCGGTGGAAACGGATGTGGGACAGACTATAAATAATGATGAGCATTGCACTATCATCCAATACATACTTGTTCTGAAATTACCCCCAGTGCCTGAAAGATTAAAAACTCCGAATCTGGGAGTCTCTCCTTGATCACAGACCAACAGTTCCAGCCCATCATTCTCCGGAGACCTCTAAGTCAGATCCTGCCTCTGTTCATTTTTATGATTAACAGTGCCAGAAACAGAAAAGCTGCCTGCACAGATGTCTCTGACACGGTTCTTTTGATGCAATGTGAGACGCACTTGAATTCACTTCGAGCACAATTTTCTATCAGGAACTGCTGCAAACGAGCCGGTGCAAGACGTTGCAAAGTCGGCCAGGGTAGTCCTAAGCCTGTGCGCGTGGGGCACCTACATTTTGCACACAGCATCTGTCAGGAGCTGAGCTGACTGCCCAGTTCTGCATTGACGACACGCAGTTAAAGTGACACGCAGTTGGGTCTTTCCTTCTATCCTTCCTGCTTGGCACCTCACAGCATGGGAATGTTGGAGACAGTTGACCACTTCACCAATCAGCAGTAAAGTACAAACCAGCACGTAGGCCCCTGTCCTTCGTCTCTGCCCCCAGCTCCCTACAGTGTGTCCTACCCTGTCTCAGATGGGGGACAAATGGACCCCACTGCCACGGTGCCACAACTGCAATGGATTTCACTTTGAAAATCTGGCCTAGCTACCCGCCCTGATACCGCACGGCACCCAGCGCTTACCAGCTCATCCGTGCCTTCCTCATCAAAGTCGTCCTCCACTCCATCACCTTCCTCCAGGATTTCGTCTCCTTCCAGCTCTGCGCCGTCCACAGTGTCACCCTCTGTCTGCTCGTCAGCCGTCACGTCGTCGGGGTTATCCACCGCGCCGTCGCCAGGGTTACGATCTTTCGTGACCACCGTCTCCGCCTTTGTCTCTGCAAAGTGACAGCTGTTACCACTGGTTTCCAGCACCTCCTCACCACACCCCCCCAAAGCTCACAGGATCACTGAATACCGAAGAAGACTTTCGGCCCATCGGGTTTGTACTGCCAAAGCTACACCAAACTCACACTGGTCCCACTTTCCAGCGCTCGCCCATTGCCTTGAATGTTAGAACAATTCAGGTGCTCATCTGAGTGCTTTTTAAAGGCTCTGAGGGTTTCCTGCCTCAACTACCCTCCCAGGCAGTGCATTCAGGACCCCCATCACCCTCTGGGTGAAACATTTGACCTCATGTCTGCTCCAAACTTCCTGGCTCAAAATCCAGAGTGATTTGGAATAGGGGTCCCTGTGCTCTGGAATAGGAGCCCCAGTGCGCTGGATTAGAAGTCCCTGTGCTCTGGAATAGGAGTCCCTGTGCTCTCGAATAGGACCCCAGTGCTCTGGAATAGGAATTCCAGTGCTCTGGAATATAAGTCCCTGTGCTCTGGAATAGGAGTCCCTGTGCTCTGGAATAGAGGTTCCTGTGCTCTGGAAGAGGAGTTCCAGTGCTCTGGAATAGAAGTCCCTGTGCTCTGGAATAGAAATCCCTGTGCTCTGGAATAGAGATTCCAGTGCTCTGGAATAGGAGTCCCTGTGCTCTGGAATAGGAGTCCCAGTGCTCTGGAATAGGACCCCAGTGCTCTGGAATAGGAGTCCCTGTGCTCTGGAATAGGAGTCCCAGTGCTCTGGAATAGGTGTCCCAGTGCTCTGGAATAGGAGTCCCTGTGCTCTGAACAGTTGTCCCTGTGCTCTGGAACAGGAGTCCCTGTGTTGTGGAGAAGTGGTCGCTGTACTGTGTGATCTAAAACCCCAGTACTCTGCGATGGGCCAGAAGTTTCAGTACTCCGGAACAGAGGTCACAATCTGCTGGTATAGGTGTTTCAGTGCTCTGTGTTCAAGGTCCCAGCGTTCTCGGATAGAAGTGCCAGTGCTCTGTGATAAGGCTAAGTGTTTACTTGTACAGTTGGATGGAAATGATCTCGCTGCACTATTTCAAACGAGTTGGGGAATTCTCCCCAGTGTTCCTGATAATATTTATTTCTCCAGTAACGTTACTGAAACAGATCGGCTGGTCAGTCATTCAGTGCTGTTTGTGGGGGCCTGTTACGTGGACATTGGCTGTTGCAATGACTACACTTCGACAGGCTAAGATATGCTTCAGTTTGTCCTGAGGTTGTAAATGGCAGATATAAATGCAAACATTAGACGACAGATTATTAATCCATTACACCACGCTTCCCCCTAACGCTGCCTTCAATTTCCCTGTTTCACACAGCTCTCTTTTGCTGAAATTAATTTGAATGTGGAGCACACGCTGGTGTTTGCTGCAGGCAGGAACTTTTCATTTACAGCGCACTCAATTTCCAATCTGTTGTGTCTAATGTGTCAATTACTTATAACTCAGATCTAATGAAGTGCAGTTTTCTCTCTCTTTCTCCTGGTTCTCTCTGCTTGTCTCTTTCCGATCCAGCTTTTCTGCTTCCACAGACTCCCGGCAATGCTTGCAATTCAAAAGGACATGCTTTACACTCCAATCTGAGGCACAGAGTATCAGCAGGCCGATCCCGCAGAGGGCACCTCATCTAAGCTTGATCTCACCCTCCACCTCCCCAACTACTTTCTACGCAAGAACACCAAATTGCATATATCGCCTGTCATGCATTTCTCAGGGAATGACTTGTTAAAAATGGATGCAGAGTGAAAGGAATCATTAGGAAGGGAGAGGGAGGTGTTAAAATGTTTGGTCCATGTGGTGCCCCTTTAAAGAGATTGCTGAGCAGATGGAGTTGGAGAGAGTCAGGGAAGACATTCCAGAGCAAGGGAACTGCATGGCATAAGGAATGGCGTCTTTATTAATGATGTGGAGGTGCTGGTGTTGGTCTGGGGTGGACAAAGTCAGAAGCCTTACGACACCAGGTTATAATCCGACAGATTTATTTGAAATCACCAGCTTTCAGAACATTGCTCCTGGTCAGGTGAAGTCACTTCAATTGACAAAAGAATTGAAAGCTTTTGCTCTGAAAGCTTGTGATTTCAAACAATTCTGCTGGACTACGACCTGGAGTCGTGTGATTTCTTTATTAACGGGACACAGAGCGGAGCCAAGCGGCCGGAATTGGAGGAATGCAGAGATCAGGAAGACTGTAAAGCTGGCTGACGTTACAGAGGTGGGCAGGATGATGGTTTTAAGTTGGTCAGGATGACAGACTGTGAACCAGTGTAGGTCAACAACGGTAGAGGGACACAAATCCAACCACCGGGGTGGGGGGTGGGGGCGGGGGGGGGAGCGTGGAGTTGAAGTTCAGTTGATAAGAGGTGGAATTCAATTCTCATCTCAGTTATGGTGATCATGAAATGATCTTCAACTATTGTGACAACCCATCTGGTTCACTAATGTCTTTTTAGGGAAAGTTCTTACCTGACCTGGTCTACGTGTGACTCCGGGTCCACAGGAATGTTATTGACTCTTAGCTGCCCTCTGAAATGGCCGAGCAAGCCGTTCAGTTCAAGGACAATTTGGAATGGACAGTAAACGCTGGCCTTTCAGGCGACCCTCCACATCTCATGAAGGAGTTAGCGAGGCCAGGAGTGATGAGTGAATGGAAACTGCCGCAGGTTAGGGCACAGGCACAACACTTTGAATAATAATGACAGCGCTGCAGGTACCAGTGAGAGAACCGAAGGGTCAGCACTCAGTTTCTGTCAGAGAAAATAAGATGTTCCTTCTGTGCCTGAGGACTGCCAATAAATTCCTGCAATTAGTAGGTGACATTCGCAGTTCAAGTCTCTTGATTCATTGTGATCACAGCAAACTCAAGATCAATGAGAAATTACAGCAAATGACTGGCAGTCCCAATGGCCAGTATTTATATCACAGGTCTAAATGAAAAGAACTGTCAAACATGTACTTAATGCAACAGATTTCAAAGCGACTGTAACTCCCGGGAATTGTCATCATGTCCTTTTCAACTGTGAACACAACCAGGAGAGAGAATTATGATGTCTGTCTTTTCAACCCCGGTTATATCTGTACAGAGAGTTTTGGGTTCCATTAAAACTGGGAAGATGTGCTGGTTGTACGAGAAGCAAATTGAGATGAGGAATTGGGAGCATCAGCCTTCCGAGTGTGAATTTATTTCCAAATAACACATTGGAAGTTGTACAAGTAAATAAACCCGATGACTTAAATGGAGAGACACTTTGGCTTTTGGCTGTAACATCCGCTTCACTAAAGAGACTCTTCAAATGAGTAATAATAAATAAAGAATTGGTGTCGTAGATTAGAATGAGAAGATTTAGCATTTGAGTATGATGACTGTCAATGGAAACGATGGAATTAAACTCATCACTTTATTTATTGGCATTATCTTCAATTATGTGTGAATTACAGTTGAAGACTCTGTGAGTATTCGAAAGGTTCCAGGAGCTCAGGTTAAAACTGAAGAGATGAAAATTCTCTCATTGCCAACAGTGAAATGGCGAAGTGAAACGAGTCTGCCAGTTTCAGCACAGATCCCAAGTGGGCAAACCTGCCCCAATCCAAATGAGATAGTAGGAACTGCAGATGCTGGAGAATCTGAGAAAACAAGGTGTAGAGCTGGATGAACACAGCAGGCCAAGCAGCATCAGAGGAGCAGGAAGGCTGACGTTTCGGGCCTAGACCCTTCTTCAGAAATCTAGGCCCG
>NW_025972704.1:0-9166 GCF_021869965.1 Rhincodon typus
CTAGGCCTGCGGTGTTCATCCAGCTCTACACCTTGTTATCTGGTATCGGGTTGAGTTGGCAAGATGGATCCAGAACTGGCTTAGTCATAGGAGACAGGGGGTAGTGATGGAAGAAAGCTTTTCGGAATGGAGGGTTGTGACTTGTGGTGATCCACAGGGATCACTGCTGGGACCTCTGCTGTTGTGATGTACGTAAATGATTTTGAGGAAAGCATAGCTGGTCTATTTAGTAAGTTTGCAGATGATACAAAGATTGGTGGAGTTGCAGATGGTGAGGATTGTCAGAGGATACAGCAAGAAAGAGATCATTTGGAGGCATGGGCAGAAAAATGGCAGATGAAGTTTAATCTGGAAAAATGTGAGGTGGAACATTTTGGAAAGGTCAAATACAGGTGGAAATTAGACAGTGAATGACAGAACTCTGAGCAGTATTGATATGCAGAGGGATCTGGGTGTGCAGGTCCACAGATCACTAAAGGTTACAGTGCAGGTAGCTAAGCTAGTAAAAAAGGCCTCTGGCATGTTTGCCATCATTGGAAGGGGCACCGAGTATAAGGATAGACAAGTTATGCTGCAACTTAATAGAACTTTCGTTAGGCCACACTTGGAATATTGTGTAGAATTCAGGTCACCACACTATCATAAGGATGTGGATGCTTTGGATAGGGTATAGAAAAGTTTTATCGGGATGTTGCCTGGTATGGGGGATTTTAACTATGAAGAAAGATTAGATAGACTGGTTTTTTTTTCATTGGACTGCAGGAGGTTGAGGGGTGACCTGACAGAAGTTTATAAGATTGTGAATGGCATAGAGTAGAAAGCATGAGGCCTTTTCCCAGGGTGGAGGGTTCAATTACTAGGGGACACAGGTTCAGCTTGTGAGGGGGGATGTTTAAAAGAGATGCACGAGGCACATTTTTCACACAAAGGGTGGTGAGTGCCTGGAACACGCTGCCAGAGGAGGTGGTGGAAGCAAACATAATAGCAGCATTCAAGAAACACCTGGATGAACACATGAAGGGAATGGAGGGATACGTATCTTGTAAGAGAAGACAGTTTTAGTATGGAAGGCAAAATATGTTGGTGCAGGCTTGGAGGGCCAAAGGGCCTGTTCCTGTGCTGTATTGTTCTTTGTTCTTGTTCTTTATTGCTGATTGAGACCCTTAAGTGGGAAGGACCCATCCCACTACAGGTATTAACCCAGCTGTAGGAAGGTTGGTCAATAGGGGGTGGCATGGTGGCATGGTGGCACAGTGGTTAGCACTGCTGCCTCACAGCACCAAGGACCTGAGTTCAATTCCACCATCAGGTGACTGTCTGTGTGGAGTTTGCATGTTCCCCCTGTGTCTGTGTAGATTTCTTTCAGGTGCTCCGGTTTCCTCCCACAGTCCAAAGATGTGCAGGCTAGGTGGATTGGCCATGCTACATTGCCCGTAGTGTTCAGGGATGTGTCGATTAGATGGGTTATAGAGGAATGTGTCTGGGTGGGATAATCTGAGGGTCAGTGTGGACTTGTTGGGCTGAAGGGCCTGTTTCCACATTGTAAGGATTCTATGATTCTAATATATGGTGTGTACAACAGGTAAAACTGTGTGACCAGCCCATCACCTCAATCAAAAAGACTCAATGCCTGATCAAGGTCTGAATATTGGGAGGTTCTGAGCCCACTGAGAACTAACCACCCGCCTGGCCTTGCCAACCATCATAATGCTCTTCCTACTGACCCCATCCCACTTTAAATCTGGTCTGCCAGTCAGTGAGATCATGACTAATAACCCTAAACTGCATTTTTGTCCCTTTTCCCCTTAATTCTTGCTTCCTTTTCTCATTAAAAATATGTCTACCTTGCTCTTATATATATTTAATAACGCAGCTTCTATAGTAAAGGATTCCACAGATTTATTACACTCTGACAGAAGATATTCCTTTTCATCTCTGTCTAAAATGGGCAACACCTTATTTGGAGATAAGGCCTGGTCTCTCCCATAACAGGAAACAAGATTTCCACATCTACCCTATGAAGCCCCCAAAGAACATTTGCTATCATTCTTTTAAATTCCAATGAGTACAGACTCAACCTACTCCATCTTTCCTCTTAAGACAGTCCCTCCGTACCTGGGATCAGCCTCATGCACCTTCTCTGGACTTCTTCCAATGTCAATATATCTTTATAGTGAACAGGAAGGGTTATGGGCCAAATACTCGCAAACGGGACTGGATTCATTTAGGAGATCTGGTCGGCATGGACGAGTTGGACCAAAGAGTTTGTTTCCATGCTGTATATCTTTATGGCTCTAAGTCCTAAACCGTCTACAGTATTCCAGCAGTGGTCTGACTAGTGCTTTGTATAGTTTTAGTAAAACCTCCCTACTTATGTATTCCATTCCCTTTGAAATAAAGTCCAACATGCCATTTGCCTTCCCTGTTACCTGTGAACTTGGATATTAGCTTTTTGTGATTAATTCCCAAATTCCTCTGTTCCATTCCTTTCTGTCGTTCCAGCAGCAGTCACAGGCTCTCCACTGGTGCTGCTCAGGAAAACAGCCGCTGGTCTCTGATTGGTTAGTCAATCTCAGTGGGCAGGCTCCCTGTCCTGGAGTCCTGATTCCAGTACATAGCCTGCCGCTGGCCTCACCACCGTGCGCTTGGCTTTGGGTTTGGTGGGGCTTCCCAATAGCTAGTGGCATGGGTCTCTCACCTGCTCATCAGCCAACAGGGAGATACCCAATTCCTCAAGGTACTGCCTCCATCATCCCCAATCCTTTATCAAAACTATTCATAATTTTGATTATGTCAATTAAAATGTTTACTCCTTTGTTGGTGAACTGTGTTATTTTGGCTACTCAAACACCAAATCTTCCAAAACACCAAATCACTGGGATGTCTGATTCCTTAAGTAAATGGAATCTATCTTTGAATGAATGGGCTGTGCCCTGACCAGACAATGAGTGGGTACTCCATTTACTTCTCAATGCTTCAGTTTGGACATTCTCCAGCGTTGAGTTGGATTTCATCATCTGTCTAGTGCTGGGCTGAGCTAAGCAGAATTTACAAGTTAAATTCAGGCGCCAGCAATCTTTGACCCTGTAATTTGAATGCAGCTGAAACAGCTCAGCTTATCAATCAATTTCTAGTTGACTATCAGTTGGACATTGCCTCTTTTTGCAACTCTTACAAACAGTTCGATAACTAATAACTAAGGGCACTCACGACACAATTATCATCCCGATTACGAGATCAAATGACTGCACAGAATGGGAAAAAACCTGGGGCCTCTTGTTCTGTATGACCAATACACTAATTAATTCCTATTACTTATGAAGTCCTCAAAGGAGATTTTTAATAGAGATATCATTACACTAATGAAAATAAAGATGCTTCATATATATTTCATCTCCTTTTATGATCTGAGGCCATCGCAAAAGTGTGTTACAGCCAAAAGAATACATTTTCAAACACAGTGGGCGATGAATTTCTGCAGGTAGCTACTCAGCTGTTTGTGTCCATTCCGTCATTCAATGAGATCATTACTGATCCGATAATCCTCAACTCCACCTTCCTGCCTGTGTGAGAAGAATTGACAAATAAATTAGGATTGTCAGTCAGGCTCGCAGTATGGTGAACTGGGATATACTAGAAGCTACATATATTCATCCACTAATTCAGGGCACGAATCTTTGCAGATAGCAAGAATATGTACATTAATGGGGAGGCGATAGCCTAGTGGTATTACCGCTGGGCTGTTAATCCAGAGACCCAGATAATGTTCCAGGTACCTGGATTCGAATCCCACAATGGCAGATAGTGGAATTTGAATTCAATAAAATGTTTGGAATTAAGAGTCTAATGATGATCGTGAATCCATTGGTGTTTGATGGAAAAATCCATCTGGTTCACTAATGTCCTTTAGGGAAGGAAACTGCCATCCATACCTGGTCTGGCCTACGTGTGACTCCAGACCCACAGCAATGTGGTTGACTCTTAACTACCCTCTGGGCAATTAGGGATGGGCAATAAATGCTGCCTGGCCAGCGACACCCTCATTCTGTAAATGAATAAAGGAAAAAAAAATCACTACATCAATTTCAACTCAATAAAATAGGTGGCAGGCATTCTCTGATTCATTTATCTGAGCAATGTCCTGACCAATCAGAGTCAACCTGCTTTTGTTAAAAATAAAAAAAAAAACTTGGCAGTTTACTGTCAGTCATAATTAACCAGTGCATTCTCCATTTAACAATCCTACCAAACAGAGTCCACTCGCCAAACAATTAGCAATCTCCTCTCATACAGTATAATTGTGGTTTACTGTTTACTTCGGTATTTATTGTAAAGTATCCTGATGAGTGCAGAGTGAAAAGCTTCAAGATTTGTCTATTTTTTAAGCAATATTCAAGTTTAGAAGAATGAAAGGTGGCTTTATTGAGACATATTAGATCCTGAGAGGACTTGACAGGTTGTTTTGTAGAAAGGATGTTTCCCAGTTCTGAGACAAACTAGAACTAAATCAAAGGGCTTTCTATTTAAGATTGCAATGAAGAGAATGTTTTCTCGCAGAGGGTCGTGTGTCTTTTGAATTGTCTTTCTCAGAGAATCGTGCAGTCAGTGTCATTGAAAAATTTTAAAGCAGAGTTTGATATATTCTTGACTAACAAGATTATTGGAGGTAGATAGGAATGTAGACTTGAGGCCACAATTAGATTCTATTGAATGGGCTTCATGAACCAAATTCTCTTGTTCATACATTCTTAATTCTACAGAGAGTGATTCACTTCCTGACTCCCCAAAGCCCTTCTATCAGTAAGGCGTGATGGCTCACTGGTTAGCACTGCTGCCTCACAGCGTCAGGAGCCCATGTTCGAGTCCAACCTCAGGCAACTGTCTGTGTGGAGTTTGCACATTCTCCCCGTGTCTGTGCGGATTTCCTCCGGGAGCTCCAGTTTCCTCCCACAGAACAAAGATGTGCAGGTTAGGTGGATTAGCCACGGGAAATGCAGGATTACAGGAATAGGGTAAAGAGGTGGGTCTGGCTGGAATGCTCTTCGGAGGGTCAATGTGGACTCGATAGGCCGATTGGCCTGCTTTCACATTTTGGGGGTTGTATGATTCATCACCTACAAGGCCCAGATCAGGCATGTGATGTAACACTCCTCTCTCACCTAGTTGGGTGCAGCTCCAACAACATTGAAAATAGTTAATACTATTTAGGAGAAACCATCCCATTTGATCGACATTCAATCCACCATGTTTGACATTTGTTCCCTCCACCAACCAGCAGAACAGTGTTTAGCATCAACAACTTTTTAAAAGAATGCAATAAATGACCTGAGCACATGAGGTCACAACACTGAGCATGAGGGTGAAAGATGATAATATTGGAATTTTAATAAACCAAGTTCTCACGACAGTTGCTACAAAGATATTTTCACTGAAATAATTTAGAATCTCACAAGTTAGGACCAGTTATACCACATGCCCAACAAGTGCAGGTATACAGTCAGACACAATAAGCAGCATTTAATTGTGGCTCACCTGTTAGTTTATTGATGGTTGAACACTTTCACGTGTGACTGAGACAAATAGATCTGAAGATTTAATCTCTTAGCTGATTATGTGAGCAGCTAATCAGTCAAACTAGAAGCATTTTTGTTTATCTATTCATGGGATATGGGTATCACTGGCTAAGTCATATTGTACATCCTCAGTTGACCTGATGACAGTTGAGAATCAATCACATTACTGTGGGTCTGGAATCACATATTAGCAGATTTCCTTCCCTAAAGGACATTATAGAAGCAGACAGACTTTTTTTTTCACAAAACTCAACTTGACTGCCATTAGCCTAGTTTTTAATTTCAGACTTTTATTGGACTCAAATTTCGTCATCTGCCTAAGCCATGTCCCCAGAACATTAGCCCGGGACTTTGGATTACGTGTTCTGTGATAATGCTACTGCACCATCAGCTCCTCTCACATTATTGCCCAGAGGCCAATGCTGGAAGTTGCCCTACTGTGACAATGACACAATGAAACTTGGTTATAAAACTACTTTTGGTAAAATAGTCCACCCATACACATTGTCTAGGTACACACAATGGAGGAGCTACAAAAGGGTTATCAATGAACAAGCTTAGTTTAATTTATTGATCATTCAGTAGTTGGTTCATTGTGATTTTAAGTATCCTATGCTGATCTATTTACTTATTTATTTACTGGGGACACAATAACCTAGTGTTATTTTCACTGGACTGTTAATCTACACACCAAGGTAATGTCCTGGGGACAAAAACAAAGTTGCTGGAAAAGCTCAGCAGGTCTGGCAGCATCTGTGAAGGAGAAAACAGAGTTAACATTTCGGGTCCGGTGACCCTTCCTCAGAATTCTGGGGAACAAGCATTGTATCCTGCTGCAGCAGATGGTGGAATTTGAATTTAAAAAGAAAGATACAGAATTAAGGTTCTAATGACGCCCACATATCTATTGCTGATTGTTGGAAAAACCCATCTGGTTCACTAATGTCCTTTAGGGAAGGAGACTGCGATTCTTACCTGGTCTGGCCTACACGTGACTCCAGACCAACAGCAATGTGGCTGGCTCTTAACTGCCCTCTGGGCAATTAGGGATGGGCAATAACTGCTGACCTATCCAGCGACACCTTCATCCCATTAAATGAATGAAAAAATTGGTACTTGTATGAGGACTTCACTCTACAACTGACAAAGAACAGCAACTGGACCAAATCAGCCTCATTGAAAAGTGTTTCTGTTTCATTCACTGTTTGGAAAGAGGACATTTCTCTCAGAACTAGTTAACTTGTTTAAAATAAATTGACAAAGCAAACACTGCATCCATGACGTGGGATATATTTAAGGTAAACTTTGGTTTGTCATTACCTGAGTCCTTAGACTGACCTTGTCCAAAGAGCTAAGTTTAGTGTTCCGGCTATCTGCTGGAAAAAAATGATATTAGGATCAGCATCAGTTGATTGAAGTATTTTATGATCATTAAAAGAGGTCAATGTGATTATTTTTTCAAAGATTTTGAGATGATTTGTAGCTCGGGTTGTGGATGAGGTTGTAAACTTGCTCGCTGAGCCGGTGTGTTTGATTGCAGACGTTTCGTCATCCTGCTGGATTACATCGTTAGTGCGCCTCCGGTGAAGCGTTGGTGTTCTATCCCGCTTGTTATTTATATACCTTGGTTTGCTGGGATGGTCGGTATTACTTCCGGTTTTGTTTTTCAGTAGTTTGTCTATCAGGTCCAGTTCAATGGGTTTGTTGATGGAATTCCAGTTGGAATGCCAGGCCTCCATGAATTCCCTGGCATGTCTCTGTTTGGCTTGTGCTATTATGGATGTGTTGTCCCAGTCGAATTTGTGTCCTTCTTTGTCCGTGTGTATTGAGACCAGTGAGAACTGTTTGTGTCTCTTGGTAGCTAGCTGGTATTCGTGTATCCTTATTGTCAGTTTTCTTCCAGTTTGGCCTATGTAATGCTACTCACAGTCCTTGCATGGTATTTTGTATATTACATTGGTTTTACTGGTTGTGGGTATAGGATCCTTTGCGTTTGTCAATACCTGTTGTAGGGTAGTTGTTGGTTTGTGAGCTAGTCTGATACTTATGGCTTTGAGTAGTGTTATGGTCATCTCTGATATGTCTCTGATGTACAGTAGGGTGAATATTGTGTCTGTGGTCTTTCTGTATGTGATGGACTAGTGTATACAGAAAGACCACACATATGGACCAGATACTTAAATACACCAGCAACCACCCCGACATCCATAACCAGAGCTGCATCAGGACATTATTCAAATGAGCTACAACACACTGCAGCAACCCGGACATGCACAAAGCAGAACAGGAGCACTTGTACAGAATTTTTAAAAGGAATGGATACCCAAAAAGCACAATCCGCAGTTAACTCCGTGACAGACCATAACAAGAAGACACAAGATGACCAGACACACTAGTCACCCTACCGTACATCAGAGTCATATCAGTGATGACCACAAGACTACTCAGACCCCTAGGTATCAGGGTAGCCCACAAACCAACAACCACCCTGCGACAGCTACTGACAAATGTAAAGGATCCCGTACCCAAAACCAATAAAACTAACATAACGTACAAAATACCATGCAAGGACTGTGAGAAACATTACATAGGCCAAACTGGAAGAAAATTTACAATGAGGATACACGAACACCAACGAGCCACCAAGAGACACGGCCAATTCTCACTGGTCTCAGTACACACAAACAAAGAAGGACATGAATTCGACTGGGACAACACAACCATAATAGCACAAGCCAAATAGAGACATGCCAGGGAATTCCTGGAGGCCTGGCATTCCAACCGGAACTCCATCAACAAACACAGTGAACTGGATCTGATATACAAACCACTGAAAAACAAAAACCGGAAGTAATACCAACCAGTCCAGCAAACCAAGGCATATAAATAACAAGCGGGACAGAACGCCAACGCTTCACCGGAGGCGCACTGATGATGTAACCTAGCACGGTGATGAAACGTCTGCAATCAAACACACTGCCTCATCGAGCAAGTCTACAATGTGATTTTTTTTGCCTATTTGTGGCTCAGGATCCCTCCGTTTTCATTACTTCTCCATAATGCAATTAGTTTCTGACTATGTTGCAGCTTGTAGGATGAGGCACCAACATGTGGCTTGGTTAGTGGTTAGACCTTCCGACAAAACAAGGTCAGTTTGTCTGTCCTCTTTGTCAGTTAACAAATCCATGGGAAATGTCGCAGACAATGCCAAAACTCTATATGACCTTTAGTGAACTGAGACACAGTAAATGCAAAGTCCTTTGAACGGTCTTCCAGAAATCCAGATGTTCAGAAAAATCTATTCCTTTCCTGAGTCTCTTTGATGATGTTATGACATAACTGTCATTTGAAAGGAATAGTTCCACAACTCGGTCTTTGCGATCAGTGTGTTGCTTCCAGCTTTGAGTCAACAGATTGTGTGCTACAGTTCTCTTTCTTGAGACATGAACACAAAATCTAGGCTGGGACTCAGATACCTTGCTGAAGGAATGCTGCACTCTCAAGGTACTGTTGTTCAGGTGGGACTTAAATCTAAGGCAACAAGGTGCAGAGCTGGATGAACACAGCAGGCCAAGCAGCATCATAGGAGCAGA
>NW_025972704.1:9266-9530 GCF_021869965.1 Rhincodon typus
TAGGAAGGGGATAGGTCAGTCCAGGGAGGACGGACAGGTCAAGGGGGTGGGATGAGGTTGGTCGGTAGGAGATGGAGGTGCGGCTTGAGGTGGGAGGAGGGGATAGGTGGGAGGAAGAACAGGTTAGGGAGGCAGGGACGAGTTGGACTGGTTTTGGGATGCGGTGGGGGGAGGGGAGATTTTGAAACTTGTGAAATCCACATTGATACCATTGGGTTGCAGGGTTCCCAAGCGGAATATGAGTTGCTGTTCCTGCAACCTTCG
>NW_025972705.1:0-9530 GCF_021869965.1 Rhincodon typus
GAAAAAGGGTCTAGGCCCGAAACGTCAGCCTCTCTGCTCCTATGATGCTGCTTGGCCTGCTGTGTTCATCCAGCTCTACACCTTGCTGTCTCGGATTCTCCAGCATCTGCAGTTCCTACTATCTCTCACATTCACCTTGAGTCTGTTCTGCCATTAAACAAGAAATTGTATAATTGGATTTTAACTTTATATCCATATTCCTGTCTGTCCCCCAAAACCTTTCATCCCCTTAACAATCTACCCCTGCTTTAAAAATATTCAAAGAGTCTGCTTCCACTATCTTTTTAGTAAGAGTTCCAAAGACTCATGTCCCTCAGGAAAAGAATTTCACCTAATTTCTGTTTTAAATGGGTGACCTCTGACTTTTAAACAATGACCCCTAGTTCGTGAATCTCCCATAAGAGGAAACAGCCTCTCTACTCTGTCTATAGCCCTCAGGACCGGCATTTCTCCAAACTTTGCAGCTGTACAGCCACATGCCAATCAGTGTGCTAATGCATCAACTCCTGGTTTCAGTTCTAAGAGGTCTGTGTGGAAAAGAAATTTAGGGGAAACATAGTTCAGAACATTTCAATCAAGTTGCTGTTACTCTCCCAAAATCCGGTGGATACAAGCTTGGCTTGTTCAATGTTTCCTCAGAAGACAACCACCAATTGCAGGTATTAAATCAACAAAAAACATTCCTGAACTGCCTCCACTGATTTACATGCTTCTTTGTCTATAACTGCACAGTGCTCCAAATATGGTCTAATTGCCCTGTATAACTGATACATAACTTCACTACTTTTGTGCTCAATTCCCCTTGCAATAAATGATAACTTTCTATTAGTTTTCCGAATTATTTGTTCTACCTGCATACTTCTGTGATTTATGCAGACACCCAGATCTCACTGCATGTAACAGCTCTGCAATCTCTTGTCACTTAGATAATATGTTTCTCTTTTATTCTTCCTGCCAAAATGGACAATTGCACATTTTCCCACATTATATTCCATTTGCCGCATCTTTGCTCACTCACCTAACCTTTAAATATCTTTTTAACCTCATATCTTCCTCATAAATTACTTTCCTATACATTTTTGTGTTATCAGCAAATTTGGCAATCATACCTTCCTCCCTTCATCTACGTAATTTATAGAAATTGTAAATAGTTGAGATCCAGCACTGATCTCTGTAGCACACCACTCATTACATCTTGCCAACACGAAAAACACCCAGACACACTCTGCTTCCTGTTAGCCAAATTTTTATCCATGCCAATATGCTACCTCTACACCCATGAATTTTTTATTTTCTGCAATATTTTTTGATGTGGCACCTTTTCAAAACCTTCTAGAAATCCACCAGTTCCCTTAATGTACAGCACGTGTTACCTCCTTGGAAGAACTTTGACAGATTGATCAAACATGATTTCTTTTTCACAAAGCTGACTCTGCCTAATAACCTTGAACATATCCAAGTGTCCTGCTATAATATCTTCAATATTAGCTTACATATTCCCTATAACAAATGTTAAACTTCTCAGTTTGTAGTTTCTTGCAAACTGTCAACATTCCTTATTGAACAAGGGAGTTACATGTGCAATCCCCAAATCAAGGGAGTTTCAGAAAGTTAAACTATTTCACTAGCTGTTTCTTTTAAGAAAACAAAATATAGTCCATCAGGATTTGGGCACTTGTCAGCCTACAGCTTCAAAAATTTACTCAGCAGCACTTCTCTGGTGATTGTGATTTTCCCCGAGTTCCTCTATCCCTTCCATTTCCTGATTCACCACTGCTTCTGGGATGTTAATTATATCCTCTATAGTGAAGAATGACAAAATATCATTCAATTCATTTGTCATTTCCTTATTTTCTGTCATTAATTCTCTAGTTTCACTCTCCGTGAAATCAATGTTCATTTTGTTTGTGTGTTTCTGGCTAGCTTTCTCTCGTACTCTAACTTTTTCCTCTATAATTTTGTTCAACATTCTTTGTTGTGTTTTTATATTCTGTTTAAACTTCTGGACTGCTACCTGCCTATGAGCAATTATAGCTTTTTCCTCAAGTTTGATACAATTCTTAACATTTCTATTTAGGTTTGATACATACAAGTTTGATACAATTCTTAACATTTCTATTTAACAAATAAAAATAATGGAGACCTCCACTTGGATTTTTTCTTACTTTATATATCCATTCTGTATGTTCTGAAACATTCCCTTAAGTGTCTCTATTGCCCTATCCTTTAATCTAATTTGTTAATTTACTTGAACAATTTCTGCTTTCATGCTCACATAATTACTCATATCTAAAGTTATAGACTGTCTCGGACCAGAGAGGGCAATCTCAGAATAAGGGTCAGGTATTCAAGTCAAGGATGCAGAGGAATTTCTCTCTGAGGACACTGATTTTGAGGAATTCTTCACCATTGATGCTGGGTCTGTGATAGATTCTTAATCAGTAAAGAAATCCTGGGTTATGGGGAAAAGGCAGGAAAGTGGATTATCAGATCGCACCTCACACACTTCCAGCTTGTAATCCATTTGACACTATCCTGCTCACCTGATTTACCCATTCATTCTTTGCTGTAATCTACAGCTTTCTTCTTCATTGCCAATTGTATCATCTGCAAATCACTTAATCATATTCGCTACATTTAAGTATAAATTATTCACGAACTAGAAAAAAAGCAAGGAACCTAGTATTGAGTACTGCAGAACTCTAAATCACATCAAACAGCCTTTGACTCACAAAAAGCACTCTTGACTATTAGCTTTTGCTCTTAGCCTCTAAATCAAGAATGCATTCATCTTGCCGCTCTGCCTTGGAGATCATGGGTTTTTAATTTCATGGCAAGACAGTCTTGTGAGATCTTATTAAAAGCATAGCTTAAATCCATAAATAATAAAATGCATTCTGTATCTTGTTTACCTCATCAAAATTACAATTTTAGGTTAAGGTAATTATTAAAATTATTAAACCTCCCTACACTAACCTAAAATTTTACCTTAACCTAAAATTTTTTGGAAAAACTTCCCTCACACTTGTTAGAGCCAAATGCATGAATTGAAGTACATGTTAAGATTAAGAAAGTTTAAAGACTTAGGCCCTAAATTGAGAATTAATATCTCAAAAACTGGTGATCTTTGGATTGCATTCTCTACTGAGCATTAGAGAGGTTGAGGAGAGGAAGATTTAAAAGATCAGTATGTGAATGCTGTTGTGAGGGGCGAGGTTTTGCACTCTTGGGAACACTAAAGCAATTTCTGGAATAAATACAATTTAAAATCATTGCTTGGTAGTACAGAACTTAAATGTTGCTAAAAATAAACGGACATGAAGTAAAAGCTTTTCATCTTGTGTTCATCAGAATTGAAAAGCAAGGAAAACAACTTTAGAAACTAAAGAACAATTTATATAGCATGAGAAGAGAGTGCTGAGCAGTTGGGCTCAGGTAGGGAAATGCAGCAGGCACTGCCTTAGTGAACTAATTAACTTCAAACCTGGCAAGTCAACCGATTGTTCAGGATGGTGCTAAGGAAATGTAGCAGGGATTGGCAATCTCCAGTGCACTTGTTTCACTGATGAAAGGGTTGTGTATGACGAGGGATATGTTGCATGGTCACTTTCCACGTATGAAACTGCAGGCAGGCTATTTAGTTACGAGTCATCACCAAACCTAACCCAATCTTCAACTGTCAACTTTCCGTAGGAACAATTACAGAAATCTTGGGTACTTCTGCATCTTCAGTTCAGAGCAGTAAATTCAATGTTAGGATACAAATTGCTGTTCTCGTGGATGCAGACATCACCTAAATTAACCAACACTGGGGTAAATGTATAACATTACGGTCAATGTGACCTAGTTCTATAGTTTTACTTACCAACCATCCCTGAAGCTTCTGTTCTACTTTAGCCTTTTGCACTCATAACAAAATAAATATAATTTATTTTTTTAAAAAATATAATCAATAAGGACATCCTAAGTTAGTAATTTCTTTGTTCGTGTCATATATTCTTAAATAATCAAAACATTAAGGTTCCTGCCGCTTGAAATTGTCACTAAGTGTCAGTCCCAGTAATCAGAACCACGCAAAGTTACTTTAGCATGGTTAGGTTTACTTTCAAGTTTAAATCAAGTTTAAAGTAAGTGAAAGAGTACATCTACAACTTCATAAACCAGTTTTAACAGTTCATTACTGATCAAAATAAGAAACCAGCTAACCTCATTCCTATTGCTTTGATATTTTCTGTGGTTTGTCTGACCATAGTGTCCATGGGTAAACTCAGACTTATTCAGAATTATACCAAGGATTTTTAATGTTTAGTAACACTGCACAGGCCAGTATAATATAGTAAGCCACAGACCTTTGATCCATTTCTTTCTGCAATTCCTTGTTAAGTTCATCAATCTTTTGTTGCAGTTTCTTGCGCCTCTGTTCTGGTGGCAGATGACTAAAGTCTTCTGACACAGTTCCCTAAAAGAAAAATTGAAACTAATGGTTATATGTGCTTAACACTGATTTTATACTATGCTGCAAAATTGCCTTGTATAAATACAAAAGCAGTGACATCCAATGCAAAGCTAAATCCAACTTTACAATTACAGACTGACGTGATTCTTAGGTCAAGTGATTTGGTGCAGCATGATAAACTTTCAGCAAAATCCCTACTCAACATCTTATGGTGAGATTTTCTGCTAGAGTACTACAGTTTTCCTTAACACTCCATAGGTAATGAAAATTTGAGACATTCATCAATAACACATCACTTGCCCTAAGGAAGAGTATCATACATACCAGACAAGTTGAAGGTAGCATTTAGTATGACACATATACATTTCAAAAATATTTCAGTAAAATTACTGCTGTTTTGTGGACATGCTTTTTAATAAAAGAAATTTTTAGAAGTTGTTGTTACCATTTCAAAAATAATAAACACTTAGCTGAGTCTCAAAACATGCGTTTCACATCCACTTTATCTATTTATTTTAGCGTAGCAGCAGTGCATTGTAAATCATTAATAAACTGTGTGTACTAATATAAAAGAATGATAGAGAAAAGCAAAATGCATATATTGTACGTGCCAATACTGATGATTAGTCATAGTAACTCAATACACACAGGTTAAAGATGCATCTTTCAAGTGTGATCAAAAAGCTGAAGATTTAAAACAAAATAGGTTGGAAAGGGGATGAACGAGGCAAGAGATAAGCTGAACGTAGAAGAATACTGACAACTGAGTAGCTCTTTCATGAGCTGGTACAGATATGATGGGTCAAATCGACTCTTCTGTAAAAATTCTATGATTCCAACTTTAGTCACAATTCTGAAGAACAGCAGGCAAGGAAGGACAAAATTACTTTTGGCTAATAATCCAAAAATACATGCACACATTTTTAAATGGAACAGTAAAACAGAAAATTTTAGGAACCATGCACAAGTCTCCAAACTATGACTACATATCAACCTGGACAAATGACATGACTCCCAATCAGGAATGATATGGATTTGACTCCTACAACTATCATCTACACTGGATTATTCTTATTTAGAGTATCCATTTCAAGGTCAGGATGTTAGATACCAAATCACATTCAGGGAAGTCCTATTTATCCTGAAAGAATGGGGAAGGAGAGAGAAGGAATAACAAATGAGAATAAGAAAAATACCAAAGCTCAGATTCATAGCCAAAGGGGTTCAATGATAAGTGATAGATGAAGAGATTAGGGTAACCAGTTGGGAACAGAATGAAAATGCATCTGAAAAGACTGTTTACACACAGCCACTGTAATAGCTCAATACGAACAAAATGCATCAGATCTTTCAACATGCTTAGGATGGGATTGAGATGAAGAACACTGTAGTAAATTTTCAGCTTGCTGCCGAGCCATCAAATAGCTATTACAGATCGTGGAAAATAAATGCCATTAAGTCTTTAAAGTAAGAAAAGCAAGCCAACTCAAAAAACTGAATTCCAGCAATGGACATAGATTAACAAATAAAGCTAAGATTTTCAGGTGTAAGCTTCTTAAAAATAGATTAGACACTTCAATCATACACACTTTCACAAAAAGTATGTTAGAGAAACCTTTGGTTCAAAATGATGCTTACCAGCTTTATTGAAAGCTTCATAATTCATATGAAAAGAGAAAGTAATCATTACAAATGTTCTACACTTACATCAACCATAATACTTGTTTACAAACAGCATCAACTACATTCAAGTTGCTGCATCCCTATGTAATTTGAAAACTCAAGTTTCTCCACAAAATTAAAATACACTGCATGAAATGCTATGTGGCATATTAGCAGACTGTAGTCAAACTAACGTTCAGAACATCAGTTCTGAAGAAGGATCCTGACCCAAAACGTCGACTTTCCTACTCCTCTGATGCTGCCTGACCTGCTGTGTTCCTCCAGTTCCACGCTGTGTTGATTCAGGACATCCGTTGCTTGGACTAGGTAGCTGAAACTCAATCAGGACTTCTGCTTTAATCATGTGGACACAGGGCAGCAAGGTGCTGTAACCGATATCTGGTGTCAAGTCTCCCATATGAATAAAACCCAGTTGTACATCTCGGGAAAGATTTTTCACTAATTGGAGTCATACAATTCACAAAGTCTAGATGGTTGCAGCCTATTATCTCAACCACACAGAACATCAATGAAGGACAGGTCTTGCAGTGCAGTGGCATGGACCTAACATAACATTTGCGTCAACATTTCTGAACAGGTTGATTAAAAACAAGGAGAACATCAGTGTCATAATGCCCAAGCATTATCACCTTCAGATACTTCACTAACACACTTCCAGGGGAGGCAGGATGTAGTGGCAATATCACTGCACTGCTATTTTCCGAGGTAGTGGAGAGAAACTAAGGAGCAAAAGTTCCCAGCAGTCTAAGCAAGTATCTGGACGCTGCAACCCACAGCGTCATTTCTGGATATCCATCGTGACCAATATTCCCCAGAACCTCAGGGCACAGTCCATTGCCACTGACTGCCTGCAATCACTGGCAAAGCACCAGCTTCATCACAACAAAGTATACTTGGGACTCGCTCCTAATACATTTCATCTATTGCAGTTTGGACCTCACAAAACCTTACAATACAGTGCTGCTGTGGTATAGACAGATAGACTAGCAACTTGTCATATTTGGGAACAATGAACAGCCATGGGGACTATAGTTAGTTTTGGATTGGTCCTTTGTCAGTCAGGAAAATTGCCGAGGTGTCCTGAGTGAATGAATAAGAAGAACAGAGCACAGAAAAGGTTAATATTGTGGGCAGAGGTGTGGGATGGGATGGGATGGATGAGGGCAATTGGGGATGGGCAATAAGTTACAATAAAACGATACCCACATCCTATTCTGATGAAGTCATACCGAACTTGAAATGTTAACTCTGTTTCTCAATCCACAGATGCTGCTAGACCTGAGTTTCTCCAGCATTCTGTGTTTGTTAATAACTGCTGAGGATGTTAACTAATTCTTCTAATTCTGCTTTTGTGCAAGCCAAAGTGCCCCAAATATCAACACAAGTACAGAAGGCATTGTTGTTACCTGACTAATAAAAAAAGTTAGAGAGCATAAAAACAAAAAGTAGTCCTTGGAGAAAATCTCAAGCGCTCTCAAAAGAAAATATTTTGATTCATGGATGATATTTTACAGGGAGCTTTTTCTCAAGGGAAATGGTGATTTGGAAGGGGGGAAATCATAAGCTGAGACAGAAAGCCATTCACAATGTGCTAATTAATTACCACATACAAAAGAGCACCTACCTGCTCTTCAAAGTTAAGCTTGCTTAACTATTTAATAGCAAAAATCACCAGCAAGTATGTTTAATAAGTTTTTAAATATTTAATACAGAGTGTCTCCAATGGTTCATAGTTTTCTCAAGCAATTTTCAATTATTTATAATTAGATTATATTATAGAAAACTAGATTCTTATCAAAACTGCTATTTTTGTTCCTCATTATCAGCTTTATTAAAGAAACAGCACCAAAGAACAAATTACATTTTGTCACATTGTCCAATTGCACTTGAAAATCTGTAATTTTGCTATTTATTCCAGGCAGAAACTTGAACACACTTCAGAAAAGCAATGCAATTTGTACACAGATTTTTGACAGCATCTAACGTTAGCTTAAGATATGAAGTACTTAAATAATCTGAAAACAACTTGTTTTGCAAAGTAACCAATCCGAGTCGCTCTCAAAGTTGAAAGCATCATTTAAGTGCAGGTGATTGCTGTGTTTGTTTCTATTACCAGTTCTGCCCAATATTTTTCCCCCAGCCATTATGACTGAAAAAAAATCTGGTCATCACCATAACAATGTATGGACCTGGAGGAACACAGCAGGCCAGGCAGCGTCAGAGGAGCAGGAAAGTTGACTTTCAGGTCAGGACCCTTCTTCAGAAATTCCTTTAGAACTCCTTCAGACTTTCTGAAGAAGGGTGCTGACCCAAAATGTCAACTTTCCTGCTCCTCTGACGCTGCCTGGCCTGCTGTGTTCCTCCAGCTCCATACTGTGTTATCTCTGACTCAAGCATCTGCAGTTCTTGCTATCGCTGGTCATCACCATACTGCTGTTTGTGGGACCCAACTGTTCTCAACAAATGTTTTCTACAACTGTGATAACACTTCTAAAATACTCCATTAGATAACTATTCAAGGGTATTGAAGGTCATGAAACGTGCTATATAAATACATTATTTTTCTTTTATTATGCATCTTTACTCAATTAGCACAGGCCACATAAAAGGAAAGACATTTCAACTGAAATACAGATTCCCAAAATTCTGTGTATGTTATTTCCTTCAGATAATGATATTGTCCATATCATTTAGAAAGGGATGCTGCAACTTTAAATGTTACAAATTCAGCACCACACATTCAAAACCACATGCAAACTTTCAATATGCAGCATCTTGCCATGTAGCCATCAAAATAAATTAAAATTAATAGAAGAACCTTGTTTTATTTTCAGTGAAAGGACACTAGCTAATCACAATAAATAAAAACTAGATACAGGGGAGGTCACTTTGATTCATGTTTCACAAATGTAATATCAACCAGCAAAAAAATAACCAGAACTAGCATGGACCTACTGGTTTGAATAACCTATTTCTGTGCTGCAATTCTTTATAGTAGGTCCAACATCTCTGATAACAAATGATCCCTTACCCGAAATGATCAGACACATATATCATTTTAGGCTGCTACAGAGATGGGAGTACACAGACACAGAGGGGAAAAAAAAAACTCATCTATCACTCATTTTAAATAGCTGTACCCATCAGGTGAAGGCCAAGGTATTAAGCCATTATAAATTTTGCTGTGTTTGGTGCTATTTCTCTCTAATAGAACAGGAAAATATACACGTCAACAATCTCTGCTTTCATTTATCATACTCGTTGAGAGCTAAGGAGTAAGGCATATTATGTGTAAACAAAAACAAAGTTGCTGGAAAAGCTCAGCAGGTCTGGCAGCATCTGTGGAGGAGAAAACATAGTTAACGTTTCGGGTCCGGTGACCCTTCCTCAG
>NW_025972706.1:0-250 GCF_021869965.1 Rhincodon typus
CGGATCCAACGCATCATCCTCCAACACTTCCGCCATCTGCAATCTGACCCCACCACCAAAGACATCTTTCCCTCCCCACCCTTATCTGCTTTCCGGAAGGACAACTCTCTCCGTGACTCCCTTGTCCGCTCCACACTCCCCTCCAGCTCCACCACACCCGGCACTTTTCCCTGCAACCGCAGGAAGTGCTACACCTGCCCCCATACCTCCTCCCTCACCCCCATCCCAGGCCCCAAGAAGACTTTCCACA
>NW_025972706.1:350-826 GCF_021869965.1 Rhincodon typus
CAGACGACATGTCCATCCTGGGCCTCCTGCAGTGCCACAACGATGCCACCCGAAGGTTGCAGGAACAGCAACTCATATTCCGCATGGGAACCCTGCAGCCCAATGGTATCAATGTGGATTTCACAAGTTTCAAAATCTCCCCTCCCCCTACCGCATCCCAAAACCAGTCCAGCTCGTCCCTGCCTCCCTAACCTGTTCTTCCTCCCACCTATCCCCTCCTCCCACCTCAAGCCGCACCTCCATCTCCTACCGACCAACCTCATCCCGCCCCCTTGACCTGTCCGTCCTCCCTGGACTGACCTATCCCCTTCCTAACTCCCTACCTACACTCACCTTTCCTGGCCCCATCCCCGCCTCTTCGACCTGTTTGTTTCCTCTCCACCTATCCTCTCCTCTATCCCTCTTCTATCCGCCTCCCACTCTCTCCCTATTTATTTCAAAACCCCCTTCCCCTCCCCCTTTTCTGATGAAGGGTC
>NW_025972706.1:836-9530 GCF_021869965.1 Rhincodon typus
TGCTGCTTGGCCTGCTGTGTTCATCCAGCCCTGCACCTTGTTGTCTCGGATTCTCCAGCATCTGCAGTTCCTACTATCTCTAGCCCAAATATATTACCTCACTTACTCCAAAAATGGAGTCACGCGAGATAAGACTTTTATAACCGAAAAGCTCACCTTCCCAGGCTGCCCTCGCGCTTCCTCCCGGACTCCTGCCACTGAAACAACTGAAAGGCCGCAGTCACGCGAGGTAAGACTTTTATAATCGAAAAGCTCACCTTAAGAAAGGAAATTGTGTGTTAGTGTTTATTGCATGGGAATTAGAGTGCAGCAACAAAGATGACTTGCTGCATCTGTATGGGGCTTGAAACCACACTTGATATCTGCAGTGCATCTTGTAGATGGTACAATCTATCGACTACCACTGAATGCCTGTGGTGGAGGGAGTGGATGCTTGTGGATGCAGTGCCAATCAAACAGTCTGCTTTATCCTGGATGGTGTCAAGCTTCTTGAATATTTTTGGAGCTGCACCCATCCAGGCAAGTGGTAAGTGAGTTCTAATTTTCCAAAGTTCCCTGGATTTGTGGGAAGTTTCATGAGAACAAAGAACAAAGAACAAAGAAAATTACAGCACAGGAACAGGCCCTTCAGCCCTCCAAGCCTGCGCCGATCCAGATCCTCTATCTAAACCTGTCGCCTATTTTCCGAGGATCTGTATCCCTCTGCTCCCTGCCCATTCATGTACCTGTCTAGATACATTTTAAATGATGCTATCGTGCCCGCCTCTACCACCTCCGCTGGCAATGCGTTCCAGGCAGCCACCACCCTCTGCGTAAAGAACTTTCCACACATACCTCCCTTAAACTTTTCCCCTTTCACCTTGAAATCGTGACCCCTAGTAATTGAGTCCCCCACTCTGGGAAAAAGCTTCTTGCTATCCACCCTGTATATACCTCTCATGATTTTGTAGACCTCAATCAGGTCCCCCCTCAACCTCCATCTTTCTAATGTAAATAATCCTAATCTACTCAATCTCACTTCATAGCTAGCGCCCTCCATACCAGGCAACATCCTGGTGAACCTCCTCTGCACCATCTCCAAAGCATCCACATCCTTTTGGTAATGTGGCGACCAGAACTGTACACAGTATTCCAAATGTGGTTGAACCAAAGTCCTATACAACTGTAACATGACCAGCCAACGCTTGTACTCAATACCCCATCCGATGAATGAAAGCATGCCGTATGCCTTCTTGACCATTCTATCCACCTGCGTTGCCACCTTCAGGGTAAGATGGACCTGAACACCCAGATCCCTCTGTGCATCAATTTTCCCCAGGGCTTTTCCATTTCCCACATAGTTTGCTCTTGAATTGGATCTTCAAAAATGCATCACCTCACATTTGCCTGGATTGAACTCCATCTGCCATTTCTCCGCCCAACTCTCCAATCTATCTATATTCTGCTGCATTCTCCGACAGTCCCCTTCACTATCTGCTACTCCACCAATCTTACTGTCATCTGCAAACTTGCTAATCAGACCATCTATACCTTCCTCCAGATCATTTATGTATATCACAAACAACAGTGGTCCCAACACAGATTCCTGTGGAACACCACTGGTCACAGTTCTCCATTTTGAGAAACTCCCTTCCACTACGACTCTCTGTCTCCTGTTGCCCAGCCAGTTCTCTGTGCATCCAGCTAGTACACCCTGGACCCCATGCGACTTCACTTTCTCCATCAGCCTACCATGGGGAACCTTATCAAACGCCTTACTGAAGCCCATGTATATGACATCTACAGCCCTTCCCTCATCTATCAACTTTGTCACTTCCTCAAAGAATTCTATCAAGTTGGTAAGACATGACCTTCCCTGCACAAAACCATGCTGCCTATCACTAATAAGCCCATTTTCTTCCAAATGTAAATAGATCTTATCCCTCAGTATCTTCTCCAGCAGCTTCCCCACCACTGACATCAGGCTCACCGGTCTAAAATTACCTGGATTATCCTTGCTACCCTTCTTAAACAAGGGGACAACATTAGCAATTCTCCAGTTCTCCGGGACCTCACCCGTGCTCAAAGATGCTGCAAAGATATCTGTTAAGGCCCCAGCTATTTCCTCTCTCACTTCCCTCAGTAACCTGGGATAGATCCCATCTGGACCTGGGGACTTGTCCACCCTAATGCCTTTTAGAATACCCAACACTTCCCCCCTCCTTATGCTGACTTCTCCGAGAGTAATCAAACATCTATCCCTAACCTCAACATCCGTCATGTCCCTCTCCTCAGTGAATACCGACGCAAAGTACTCATTAAGAATCTCACTCATTTTCTCTGACTCCTTGCATAACTTCCCTCCTTTGTCCTTGAGTGGGCCAACCCTTTCTCTAGTTACCCTCTTGCTCCTTATGTATGAATAAAAGGCTTTAGGATTTTCCTTAACCCTGTTAAGGAAGATATTTCATGACCCCTTTTTGCCCTCTTAATTCCTCGCTTCAGATTGGTCCTACTTTCCAGATATTCTTCCAAAGTTTCGTCTGTTTTCAGCCGCCTAGATCTTATGTATGCTTCCTTTTTCCTCTTTGCTAGTCTCACAATTTCACCTGTCATCCATGGTTCCCTAATCTTGCCCTTTCTATCCCTCATTTTCACAGGGACATGTCTGTCCTGCACTCTAATCAACCTCTCTTTAAAAGCCTCCCACATATCAAATGTGGATTTACCCTCAAACAGCTGCTTCCAATCCACATTCCCCAGCTCCTGACGAATTTTGCTATCGTTGGCCTTCCCCCAATTTAGCACTCTTCCTTTAGGACCACTCTCTTCTTGCCCATCAGTATTCTAAAACTTACGGAATTGTGATCACTATTCCCAAAATAATCCCCTACTGAAACTTCAACCACCTGGCTGGGCTCATTCCCCATCACCAGGTCCAGTATGGCCCCTTCCCGAGTTGGACTATTTACATACTGCTCTAGAAAACCCTCCTGGATGCTCCTTACAAATTCTGCTCCATCTAAACCCTTAACACTAAGTGAATCCCAGTCAATGTTGGGAAAATTAAAATCTCCCATCACCACCACCCTGTTGCTCCTACATCTTTCCATAATCTGTCTACATATTTACACCTCTATCTCACGCTCGCTGTTGGGAGGCCTGTAGTACAGCCCCAACATTGTTACCACGCCCTTCCTGTTTCTGAGCTCTGCCCATATTGCCTCACTGCTCAAGTTCTCCATGGTGCCCTCCTTCAGCACAGCTGTGATATCCTCTTTGACCAGTAATGCAACTCCTCCACCCCTTTTATCTCTGTCTCTATCCCTCCTGAAGCGTCTATATCCTGGGATATTTAGTTGCCAATCTTGCCCTTCCCTCAACCAAGTCTCAGCAATAGCAATAACATCATACTGTCAGGTACTAATCCAATGCCTTACCTACTACACTTCTCGCATTAAAACAAATGCACCTCATACTACCTGTCCCTTTGCGTTCACCATCTGCTCTCTGCCTACTCTTCCCCTTAGTCACACTGACTTCATTATATAATTCCTTACAGGCTTCAGTTACTACCTCCTTACTGCCCACTAACCTCCTCATTTGGTTCCCATCCCCCTGCCACATTAGTTTAAACCCTCCCCAACAGCGTTAGCAAAAGCAGCCCCGAGGACATTGGTTCCAGTCCTGCCCAGGTGTAGACCATCCGATTTGTAATAGTCCCACCTCCCCCAGAACCGGTCCCAATGTCCCAAAAATCTGAACCCCTCCCTCCTGCACCATCTCTCAAGCCGCTCATTTATCCTGTGTATTCTTTCATTTCTACTCTGACTAGCATGTGGCACTGGTAGCAATCCTGAGATTACTACCTCTGAGGTCCTACTTTTTAACTTGGCTCCTAACTCCCTAAATTCTGCTTGTAGGACCTCATCCCGTTTATTACCTATATCATTGGTGCCTATCTGCACCACGACAGCTGGCTGTTCACCCTCCCCCTTCAGAATGTCCTGCAGTCGATCTGAAACATCCCTGATCCGTGCACCTGGGAGGCAACATACCATTCGGGAGTCTCGTTTTCGACCACAGAACCGCCTATCTACTCCTCTTACAATCGAATCCCTTGTGACTATAGCCCTTCCATTCTTTTTCCCGCCCTTCTGTACAGCAGAGCCAGCCACGGTGCCATGAACCTGGCTACTGCTGCCTTCCCCTGGTGAGCCATCTCCCCCAACAGTATCCAAAACGGTATACCTGTTTTGGAGGGAGATGACCCAGGGGACACCTGCACTGCCTTCCTACTTTTTTTCTGCCTTTTGGTCACCCATTCCCTTTCTCCCTCAGCGATCCTAATCTGCGGTGTGACCAATTTGCTGAACGTGCTATCCTCAGCATCGTGGATGCTCCAAAGTAAGTCCATCCGCAGCTCCAGAGCCGTCATGCGGTCTAACAAGGGCTGCAGCTGGACACACTTCAAGCACGTGTAGGAGTCAGGGACATCAGCCGCGTCCCTGAGCTCCCACATTGAGCAAGAGGAGCATAACACGGGTCTGGGATCTCCTGCCATTTTTACTCTTAAGCTTAACTTAGTCCTACTATAATATCAAACAATAGATAAATGAAATGAAAAAAATTTGTACCAAATCACTTTACTTACCAGCACACGATAAAAAAAAGAAAAAACATTTACCTTATCAGCACACCAGAGTCTTTTTTTTGTCAGAGGAGGAGGGAGGGTGGGAGACACTGCACGTGTAGTGTCTTGGGTTTAGCTACTGCCCAAATATATCAGTTCACTCACTTCCAAGAGCGCAATTCGACGGGTCCCACTCAGCTCCGCTGCCGAAATGAAGAACTTACCTTCCCGGCAGGCTCCTGGCCCTCGCTCTCACCGCTCCCACTCTCGCTGCTACAAAAAATGGAGGCCGCTGATTGCACGAGGTAAGTTTTTAACTGGGAAACTTACCTTCCCGGCAGGCTCCTGGCCCTCGCTGTCACCGCTCCCACTCTCGCTGCTACAAAAAATGGAGGCCGCTGATTGCACGAGGTAAGTTTTTAACTGGGAAACTTACCTCCCGGCAGGCCCCTGGTCCTCGCTCTCACCGCTCCTGCTCTCGCTGCTGCAAAAATTGGAGATTTAGTTTAGAAAATAGCCAATGTTGGTCCTTTATTCAAAAAGGGAGAAAGCAGGAAATGATCTGCCAGTTGGTTTAACATCCATGACAAAGGAAAGTTAGAAGCTATTATTAAAGACATTATAAGAGGGCACTAACGTAACTAGGGACAGTCAACGTGGTTTTATGAAACGGAAATTGTGCTTAACCAAATTACTGCAGTTCTTGAAGAACTAGTATGTGCTGTGATTAATTGGTAACCAGTCGAAGTAGTATATTTAGATTTCCAGAAGGCAGTTGATAAGGTGCCACATCAAAGGTTGTTGCTGAAAATAAAATATCGGGGATTGGGGTGTTACATAGAGTCATAGAGTTACAGAGATGTACAGCATGGAAACAGACCTATTGGTCCAACTCATCCATATCGACCAGATAGCCTAAATTAATCTAGTCCCATTTGCCAGCATTTGGCCCATATCCCTCTAAACCCTTCCTATTCAGGTACCCATCTAGATGCCTTTACAATGTTGTAATTGTACCAGCCTCCACCACTTCCTCTGGCAGCTCATTCCATACACACACCATCCTCTGTGAAAAAGTTGGCCCTTAGGTCCCTTTTAAATCTTTCCCCTCTCTCCTTAAACCTATGCCCCTTAGATTTGGACTCCCCTCCCTGGGGAAAAGATCTATAGGCATGGATAGAAAGTTGGCTGGCTAATTTGCTACTGACACATTGTTAGGTAGACAAAGACATAAGGATGCTACAGAGGAACGTAAATAGGTTAAGTGAATGGGCAAAAATCTTGCAAATGGCAAGATTAAAATGCATATTCAGCAAGTATTGGGGAATGGTAGAAGGCATTATTTATTATGAGGAAAACTGAATGCTAACTGCTTCAGTTACACAGCGCAATAAAGTTCACCCTAGTCCTAAATACATCCGCAGTACGGTGTATAGTATTCATCTCCTTAATTATGGAAGGATGTAAATGCTAGAGACAGTTCAGAAAACATTGACTAGACATCTTGTGAGTGAAGGTTGAACAGCCGGGTTTGTATCTACTGACATTTAGAAGAGAAGGCAATAGCTTGATTAAAACGTATGGATTCCTGAGGGGACATTATAGCATTGATGTGGAGAGGATGCTTCCTCTTGTGGGAGAGTCCAGAATCAGGTGACACTGTTTATATAAACAAGATTTAAAACAGACATCCGGAGAAACTTTTGTGTCAGAGAATTGTAAGTCTTTGGAACTGTCTTCTTTAAAAGGTGGTGAAGCAGAGTTTATGAATGGCTTTAAGGCAGAGGAGGATCCCTCAAGTCCCAGTTCCATGTGATCCAACACCATCGAACATCAATGATCATGTGCTCCATCCCTATGCTATTTACCCCTCATGCGACACCTCCCCTCAAGTCTTTAATTCTAGCCATAGATTATTTGGCTTAATTTTTATCTGACTGCTCTTTATCTCCTCACAGTCTCTTGTGCTGGAAGTGCCCATTTCCAAACATGTTCTCAGTTCTCTTGGAGCATGTGTACTATGTATTCCCTCAATGTTGTTTTCTGAGAATGTATTGACTTCAGCAAACTGTGATGTCTACTTCGTAATCACCAGAGAAAGATGGTGACTGGAGATTTTCATCCTCTTTCTTATTCTTTCTTCTCACACGAGTGAAAGGTTATGCTATTAACTGTTCCTACTTGAAGGTAGGAAGTTTGGTCAGGTGAATCAAGTGAATCAAGTGAACAAAGGGAAGAATGAAGAATATTTAGAAGAAGGGTTGATTTTTTTCCAGAGAATAATGTAGGAGTTTCTCTTTCTACAGCCAATGGTTCTTCCTTCGCACTCTTTTCTGTGTGAGTCTGCTCCTTTGCACCAAGAACAATCTCTGAAACATCAGTGGGATGTGTGATGTCACCAACATCAGTAGTGAAGGAACTTGTAGATTCAGAGGAATTATTCCTTTGTGTACACCAACAACACTATTGAGTTCTTTGATAATCTCTTCTGTAGTTTCCTGATATCCAGATTGAAAATTTAGCCATTTCTGATGTTTATTTTATAACAGCTACTTTGGCACCAGAAGGAACTTATAATTTGATACTTCTTAAGATTATTATGGCCTTCAGGCATGTTCACAGTGTGGTCAGTGAACTATGAAATAATCTAAAACAGAAAAAGAAATTGCTGGAAATGCTCAGCAGGTCTGGCAGCATCTGTGGAGAGAAACCAGAGTTAAGGTTTTGGGTCTGGTGATCCTTCCTCTGATTTCTCTCCACAGATGCTGCCAGACCTGCTGAGCTTTTCCAGCAATTTCTGTTTTTGTTTCTGATTTACAGCATCCGCAGTTATTTTGGTTTTTATTTGTGAATTTACCTAGTATAACTAACCCTTTTTGATGTTTCAATTTAAAAATACCAGCATTCAGCATTATTTTCAAACAACATGAAAGATTAGTTTATGACACAACTATAACAGAAATGAAATGTGCAAAATGTGACACAGTTATCAGACAAAATACAGAAATAATCATTAAAGGTAGAAATAGAGAAAAGGTACTTACAAAAATGAAGGTCAGTTCTGTCCATTAATACTGCAGGTCCATTATTTGCTTGAAGATTAATATTTCCAAGGTAAAAGGGTTGAAGACTTGAAGTCAAATTCAGAAATTCTGTTTGTTTCAGTAATTGAAAGGGGGAGGTTACTTGCACTTGTGGACTATACAAATTGATCAAGCTTTGAGAGGGTGAAAAGATTTCTTGTTTTTCATCCGTTACCAGCACTTGCAGATTGCCTGGACTCTTTTGCAGAACTGCGGAGGGTTTCTGAAAAATGCCTTTCTCTTTTATTGAGAACTCTCTTGTATTGCCAGGAGAGTTAATCAAATTCCAAATGGCTCTCTTCATGATAGATTTTGAGATGATATGCCAGTTGTTTGCATTTGGCTGGCAGTGAATTAAACAGGGACAGCCACGTGACTCTTGGCAACTATCCTATATACTGTCTATACCCTATATCCTATATACTGCGGGTGCAGCAGGTAATTCAGAAGGCAAATGGAATATTGTCTTTCATTGCTAGAGAGATGGAATTTAGAGGGACGGAGGCTATACTGCAAAAACAGAAGTTGCTGCAAAAGCTCAGAAGGTCTGGCAGCATTTGTGAAGAGAAGTCAGAGTTAATGTTTCGGGTCCAGTCACCCTTCCTCAGAACATTAACTCTGATTTCTCTTCATGGATGCTGCCAGACCTGCTGAGCTTTTCTAGCAACTTCTGTTTTTGTTTCTGATTTACAGCATTCGCAGTTCTTTTGGATTTTATTTAGGTTATGCTGCAGCTGTATAGTGTGCTGTTGAGGCCATACCTGGAGTACTGTGTACTGTTTTGGTCTCCTTCCTTGAGAAAGGATGTACTGGCACTGGAAGGGATGCAGAGGGGTTTCACTCGTTTGAGTCCAGCGTTGATGGGGCTGGCTTATGAGGAGAGATTGACTAGATTATTAGACTAGACGGGATTGAGGTTCATAAGGAGGAGGTGTTAGCAATTCTGGAAGGTGTGAAAATAGATAAGTCCCCTGGGCCGGATGGGATTTATCCTAGGAT
>NW_025972707.1:0-9530 GCF_021869965.1 Rhincodon typus
CTCCTTTATCCATCTACTATCCGCCTCCCCCTCTCTCCTTGTTTATTTCAGAATTGCCTTCCCCTTCCCCATTTCTGAAGAAGGGTCTCGACCCAAAACGTCAGCTTTCCTGCTTCTCTGATGCTGCTTGGCCTGCTGTGTTCATCCAGCTCTACACCTTGTTGGGACAGTTTGAGAGACTGATTAATAAAACATGCAGAAACCTAGGGTGGATTAGTAGGAAAAAAGAGCACAAGAGGAAAGAATTTATGTTAAACTTTAATTATACACTGGTTCATCCTCAACTGGAGTGTTGCATTTAGAGGCTCTACACTTTCAGATAGATGTGAAGACATTCGAGAGAGTGCAATAAAATGATAAAAAAGGTTCTGAGGGCAAGGAACTTTAGGTACATAGATTGAGAAGATGAGACAGTTTTCCTTGGAGGAGAAAAGGTTGAGAGGAGGTTTGATACAGATATTCAAAATCAAGAGTGGATAGGGAAAAACTATTCACATTGCTAGAAGGATAATGAATGTGAGAATACAGATTTAATGTGATTGACATGTGAAACAATGGGGATGTGAGAAATCTTTTTCACTCAGCAAGTGTTTAAGATCTGGAATGTACAATAGGTGAAGATAGGTACAGTTGAGGGATTCGAGAGGGAATTTAATTATCATTTGAAAAATGTGAAACTGCAAAGGTACAAGGAGAAGGCAGCGGAATTATGTGCATTGCTTATTCAAAACGTTGGTGCAGACATGATGGGTGAATGGCCTCTTCTGCACTGTAAACATTTTGTGATTCTGGGATTACCAGAGCAAGCTAATGTCTACTGTTCATTCTCAGGATGCAAACACAGATTTTTGAAAAATGAAATTCCACCTTTATCATAGAGATTTGTCCATTCCTTCTTGTCCCTGCTCAATTCTCGTTATCATAGGTTACAAAACATCTCCACACAAGTTTTATTTAAAAACTTTGAAAAATTTCTTTCAAATTCTATCAGCTGTTTATTGTGAAGGAACTTCCAAATTATGGCTTCAGAACTTCTAACTCACTGAACCTCATGAAAGCAAATTTAAACAGTATTATTTTTGAAAATGTGACAGCAGAAAAGGCATATTTTGCAACTTTGGTTTGTTTACTCTTTGATGATACTAATCGCAGTTTCTTGATTTGTCATGAGAGTCTTCATCTTAAATATTTCTCTACATAATTGTAGTTATCCAACATTCTAAGACATTTAAGTGACTTCCCTGTTTCTGAGTATTGCAAGTAAATTGGAAAGATATAACTATGTATAACACAAAATGCTTCTAAAAAGGTGACTCAGTCTGCTTATGTTGATAATTTAAATTGGGTCTGAAAATATAGCTCACATGGGGATAGTAATAATTAATGTATATCACCAGCCTATCACGTTTACTAGCTATTCTATTTGCAACTGTTCAACGCCTCTGGAAGGATAAACACAGACAGACCCGCCATCAATATGGAAATGACTAAACCATCGCCTGTGGTAACTCTCCGACCAGTCTGAAGTATGAGGTATCGAGGGGGAGGGGTGTGGGCTCTCAGTCATTATGACAGTTTGCTATTTTTTTCAAACTATAGAAATGATCTTAGGGAGCCTGCAAGGCAGCCTGACATTGAAATGATTCAAATGAAGCTGTATGACAGGAAGCTCTTTCGTCTTGTATCATGACAAGCTGATTGTCAGATTGAAGAGAAGGATGTAAGAGAACCTTCCCCATGGTCTTCCGTTGCCTGTTCTTGCTGTGACCTTACATAAGAGCAAATCGGGAACACCTGAGGGTTCAACACTTACTCTGTGTTATTTTCACGATGGGCTCATGCTTCATGTTACTGCACATAACTGACAAGATATAGAGTGTTTTTGCAATAAATTTTAAACCCAAAAAACAGATGGGTCTAGGTCAGGTGGGACATCAACTGAAAACTTGAAAAATCTCAAATGCAACCCGCCTCCAATCTACTTCCAGGTCTAACTGAGATAGACAAGGTGCAGGCAAACGACCTGCTCCCAGGAAACAGACAGGGCATTAAATGTGATAATAAGTATGGATATTTCATACAAAATTTACTTTGCTGGTTTCACCCTGATTCACAGCAAATCTTAGGCCTCAGGGAACCTGACAATGGAAGGAAGGCAAGGATAGCTTCAGGTAGAAGGTGTATGTTTTTAAGCCACTCTGCTTTCTTCTCACAGATGCTGCCAGACCTGCTGAGTTTCACCAGCAATTTCTGTTTATGTTTCAGGTCTCCAGCATCCGCGGTTCTGTGTCATTTTTAGTGTTTAACTCACTGCCACATCTCTTACAGGTGTTTCCATCTTGAAGAGGTTCTGCTTCCTTTCCCTAAAGGTATTTCTGTTCTAGCTTTTCTTCTTACTTACCTCTTCTTTCCTCACAGTCGTCCCCACTTTGCCCAACCTTGTCTTGAGCCTAAATGCTGGCTCATCCTAGCTGCTATTGGTTCTAATGAAGAGTCACTGGGTTCAAAATGGTAACTCTGCTTTCTTTCCACAGATGCTACCAAACCTGCTGAGTTTCGCCAGCAATTTCTGTTTTCCTTTCAGATCTCCAGCATCTGCAGTTTTATTTTATGTTTTTTAAGCAACACGTGGGCCAAGAAGAGCAAGAATGTATCCCCCTGAACTCCCCCTGCTCCCCCAGCTGAAAATGCCTTGTCTTGGTTTGGATAACCCCACCGAACTCTCTCCCCATGCAACGACTCCTTCCATTTCACACTACCATGAGCAACTTCAGGCCAACTATGTGGGTAGTAATTTTCTCTGGTGTGCTCCCTGCCCAAACCAAAGCTGGCAATCCAGCTGACTTTTGTGTTCCTCATTCAGAACTCCATTTAGGGGTGGCTCAGTGGTTAGCGCTGCTGCATCACAGCACCAGGGACCTGGGTTTGATTCCACGCTTGGACGACTGTCTGTGTGGTGTTTGCACATTCTCCCCGTGTCCACGTGAGTTTCCTTTGGGTGATCCAGTTTCATCTTACAGTCCAAAGATGTGCATTAGCATCTAATCGGTGGATTAGCCATGCTAAATTGCCCCAAGCGTCCATGGAGGTGCAGGCTAGGTGGACTAACCATGGAAATGCAGGGTTATAGGGATAGGGTAGGGGGTTGTACTGGTGGGATGTTCTGTGGAGGGCCAGTGTGGACTCGAGGGGCTGATTAGCTTGCTTCCAAAGTGTAGGGATTCTATAATTTCTTGCTGGAGTAACCCACCCCTGCCTAGATTAGGCATTTTATTTTAGGGCTGATGGAATAGTGTTAAATGCACTGCTACAATATATCCATCTACTGACTGACTGTATGCCTGTAAAACCTTTAGTGTTATTAAATAGCCTTACTTGGAGCTAGTGGTCTGTCAGAGTGCTAGGGATAATTTTAACCTCCAAAAATGGATGCGTTGGGACAAGTGAGATATAAAATTTGAAAACTGTCAAACTTCGACATGAACAGCCCCTGCACCTACGTCAGGCTATAATGCCTGCTAGGAGGCAGCTGGCTCATTTCAATCATGTATTGAGGCTGTGTGCCTCACCCTTAACCCATCCAACTTTAATGCTGGCTTTTTGCCTGATTGGGTTTCCTAGGCCTGTAGGGATTCTGGTTTGCAATCAGTAATCTGCTGATTTTTAGGTGGTTTGAATCACCCTTGGATCCCCAGTTCTCTCAATGGATTTAATTTGGGAATGTGAAATGAAGAAGGAAGTAGACATGTGTTTCAGGTCAAAGAATCTCTGCATTTATTAAGTGCAAAAGGTGAACATATCACAAGAAACAAAAAGGCAAAAGTAATAAACAGGGAAATTATACAAAGGTGGATAAGTAAAAAAAAACTGCAAAACAGTGAAACTGACACTATCGGTTATTAACTTAACACAGACTAATTACTATCAGAAACTAAACCATAGTTTAAGCACAGACACTTTAATCATACTTCCTGACCCTAGGGTGCCCTGCACTGTCACCAACCCACCTTCCCCTCCCTGCTAGCTGGGTTGGATACTTTGGGTCTCGAGGAAATAGGCTCACCACCAGGGATAAACACAATTTTGAAGTACAGCTGGCCTTTCCCACTCGCCTTAGCTGGTGCTTCACTGAAGACTTTGGATGGCGTACAATCTGGTTTGAGAACTTGGGTTGTCTTACTTTGTGGTGGCTTTATGAGCCACTTTTCACCTCAGGATGTGTCTGAGGCCTTGTCAGTCAGTCATGCTTTCGGAGGTCGTCAGTCATCGGATCTGCTGGTCGTGGTCAGTTGCCATTGGTTCCCCTGGTATGGAACAGCCCTGTGTTGATAGGTTTCAGGGAGATAGCTGTGCAGATGGTTCTCAGGGACAGTAGCTATCTGGGATCCATCTTCTGGAGATAGCTGTGTGCTCTGTTATCACCTTTCAAATCTGTGTTATCCATCGTTTTTCTGTTGTCCCCTTTGTGGTGAAATGGCTTCCTGATGGTTTAGAGTAGATGTAAATGTATTTTGATTAAGTGGAATGTCTGATATTTCTGCGAATGGATACTAATTGAACTTGAATGTCTTGGTATCTGTAAAGATCCTTAACATCTGGGTTAAAAACGCAAATAATAAGAACTGCAGATGCTGGAGTCTGTGATAACACAGTGTGGAGCTGGAGGAAGACAGCACGCCAGGCAGCATCAGAGGAGTAGGAAAGCTGACATTTCAGGTTGGAACCCTTCTTCCCCCATTTCTGAAGAAGGGGCCAGACCCGAAACGTTAACTTTCCTGCTCCTCTGATGCTGCCTGGCCTGCTGTGTTCCTCCAGCTCCACACGGTATTATCTCTGAGTTAAAAACTGGTTTCTTAGGTCTGGTTAATTGTTCTTTTAGTGTTGAGGTGTGAATTAGATTTTCAGCCTGAACAGTGGTTCCAAGTAGCTATCTCTGTCTGTGTAACTTTTCCAGAGCAAGCCCAACTGCCCTTGTTTTAGCGTTTAAAAGTTATTTGCAAATTCCAAGATTTTGGTCCAGTATTTCAGAATATGGGGATTTTTGCTCAATCCTACAGGCCTCAGAAAACTACGCAACTGTAGGCTGGAGATGATTGCAATATAAAAAAAAAGCAAGTGCCTTTCCAGACCTATTTCAGGGTCAAGTGATTCCTTCCAGTCATCCCAAACAGACCTTCTCCCAATTTCACCAATGGACTGCCCAGTCTTTGCCTCCCCAATCGGCCTTTCCACCATTGCTGTTTACTGACTACCCTTCCTATAATAAGACCAGTCCCTGCACTCTCTCATGATCACAGGTCCACCACTTTCATGTCCTCAAACACCTCATCCAGCTGGTCCTCACCAGTAATGTGTGATACCTTTGTGACTGCCTAACTTCTGTGACTGTCTACAAACCACCACATGACCTCCCCATGATCACAGCTCCTCAGTTCATTATCACAGATCCCTTTGACAATCTGTCTGCCCACCCGTGGGCAGCTCAGTGGTTAGCAGTGCTACCTCACAACACCAGGGACCTGGCTTCAATCCCAGCCTTGGGTGACTGTCTGTGTGGAGTTTACATGTTCTCCCTGTGCCTGCATGGGTTCTCTCTGGTTTCCTCCCAATGTCCAAAGATGTGCAGGTTAGGTGGATTGGCCATGCTAATTATCCGTGGTGTTTAGGGATGTGTAGGCTAGGTGGATTAGCCATGAGTAGAAATGGGGGGAATGGGTCTGGATGGGATGCTGTTTGGAGGGTCAGTGTGGATCAGATGGGCTAAATGGCCTGCTTCCACACTGTAGGTATTCCAAGATTTCATTACTCCCTACCTGAAATTACTGGCACCACAATCACTGAATTTCCCAAATCCCATGGATAATTCTCCTCTCGAACTTCATCCTGGATCTTCCAAACTATACTGTATCCATCACCTCTCTCCCCCATTTTCAATTCCTGCTTTGAGACACATGAAGCTCTCTGATCTTCAGCTGCAGCTTCTTTGGGATGGCACCCATCCATCAACAAGACAAGACTGTCAGGCAGGTTACCTTCTAACTTGGGAATCTGCTTTTAAAAAATTATGACAAAATCCCAAAGTGTGCAGGGCATGACCTGAATCCCTCCATTCCCACTTGGAGTTCCTGCAGCAAATATTGGAGCCCAATATTTTCAGGCAGTTGAAAAGTTGGGGAATATACAATGGTAAATCCAGCCAGCTACCCCAACTCACTCACTTAGCACATCACACCGTCATTTACCTCACTGTCACCTGGACTAAGAGCTGTGCTACCCTCTTTTATCTCACCCAATCCCTTCCTTTGTCACATTCCAGGAGTAAATTCCTGTGTACAGTGCCAATGGAATCTACACAGTCTCCACAGACAAGAGGGCAGCCTGACGAGGAATCTCCTCCTCCACTTATGAAGGAGAAGCCACAGATCCCTCAGGTAATAAGGAGGCAAGGCCACCTCCTCCGGCTCAGATACAGACCTCTCAGTGGGTATTTTAGTCAAATTGAAATCAGGAGCACATGCTGGTCAGCACACTGCTCCCACATCTAAGCAGCTGGCTGAGGAAGAAATGCCCAAGCCATAGAACATAAAAACACTGAAGAAGGAAACAGGAGTTGGCCATTCTACATTCGAGCCTGCTCCGCCTTTCAATATGATCGTGGTTGATCGTGGTTGATCATCAAACTCAATACCTGGATCCCACCCTACGCTCATATTACTTGATCCCTTTAGCCACCAGAGCTATATTTACTTCCATCTTGAAGACATTCAATGTTTTGGCCTCAACCATTTTCCATGGCAGAGAATGCCACAGCCTCACCACTCTCTGGGTGAAGAAATTTCTCCTCATTTCAGTCCTCAATGATTTACCCCTTATCATTAAACTATGACACCTGGTTGTGGACTTTCCCACCATCGGGAACATTCTTTCTGTATCTAACCGGTCTCGTCCTGTTTGAATTGTACAGGTTTCCACCAGATCACCCTTCATTCTTCTAAAATCCAGTGAACACAATTTTAACTGACTCAATCTCTCTGCATACATCAGTCCTGCCATCCCACTCAGAGGATTATTGGAATCGAGACATCATGTTCAGCCCCATGCAGGTTAAACAATTCAGAACTTCATAGAAATGCACAAGCAGACTCAAGAGAAGCTGGCAGGTTTGTTGGAGGCACTGGGCAAGCTGACTAAAAGGCTGGAAGAATCCACCAATGCCATTATCACCATCCATCCTCTGGCTGCCTCAATAGACAGTTTGGTAGCTGCCTTGGAGATCCAGGTCCAAAACATTCAGTATCTGTTGGATATATGCTCAGATCTGCACTCCATTGATCTCACCATTGGTGCGATGGTAAGATGGTGGGGGAGGAGGTGTGAGGGATCTTGACCTCACTCCAGGTGCCCTTCCCTTACAGACAGCCAGCCAGCCAGAGGAGAAACGATGTACAGGCCTCCCGAATTCTCCTCCCAGGACACCACAGAGATATCCAAGCTTTCCACTTCACTCTACCTGCCACAGTCAGCCCTGTGGGGCTCCAACCTGAAGAGGGAAACCTGCTTCTAGGGTGGACATACTCTGCATGCCTGGTCACAAGCATCTAACCACAAACACCTCAAGTTCTCCTAACCAAAACTATTACAGCCAGCAAACTCTACTGCAACAACAGGGGGAATGCTGGAGAAACTCAGCAGTGTGGCCTCATCTGTGGAGAGAAATAGAGTTAACGTTTTGAGTCTGATATAACTCTTCTCCAGTTCTGACCTGAAACATTACATTTAATTCTTTCCAGAGATGCTGCCAGACCTGCTGAGTTTCTCCAGCATTCTCTATGTTTCTTTCTAATTTCCGGCATCTTCAGTGTTTTGCTTTTAAGCTCACTGCAGGGCAGGCTTTCTCCACCCTAAATATGCACCCTAGAATTACTCTCTAGTCAGCTCCAGAAGATGCTGTTCTAAGAAATTATCCTAAAAACATACCATGAACTCCTCACCTAGGCTACCTATGCCCGTCTGACTTTTCCAGTCAATATGTGGATCAGAATTGGCCCTGAATATCACCATGCGTTTCTGATAAGCTCTTCATATTTATTTCTTATGATCCACTCTACTGTGTGATTACTTTTGATGGGCTAATACATTGCACCTATCAGGATTTCCAAGTTTTATCATTTCCCATCTTGACCCAAACATTTTCCACATCCTGGTTTCCTGAAATTAGGTGATTCCTGTCTCTCCGAGCTGAGGGGAATGAATCCAGCATATAACACTCCATATGAATGAATTTGGTGTGCTAATGTAAAATTATTTTGGACAATTTAGTGTTAACCTCACCACTGGTAACGTTCAATGTGATGAAAAACTCAACAAACACTGAATTTTAAAAAAAGATAGGCTGATCCAATTTTCATGACCCAACCCCATTGTTTCCCTTAATTTGTTTGTGTAATTTTAGTTGTGGATGTGTTTACTGTGGGATGTACGTGTGGCCCGCATTTGTTACCCATCCTGAATTGTCATTGAACGTAAGCTGGTGAGCTGCCTTCCTGAACTGCTGTAATCCATGTGGTCCAGATATACCCACAAAACTGTTAGATAGGCTGTTCCCAGAATTGGAGCCAATGCCTTTTTAAGGATTTTTGGTATTGCTCCAAGTCAGGACAGTGTGCAACATGGGAAAAAAAAAATAGAAATTGCTGGAAAAGCTCAGCAGGTCTGGCAGCATCTGTGAAGGAAAAAATACAGAGTTAATGTTTCGGGTTCAGTGACCCTTCCCCAGTGTGCAACTTGGGTGGGCATCTGCCAGTGATTGTATTCCAATACATCTCCAGCCCTTGGCGTTCTAGATGGTAGAGGTTGTAGGTTTGGAAGCAGCAACCAAGGGAGCCTGAGAGATAGTAGGAACTGCAGATGCTGGAGAATCCGAGACAACAAGGTGCAAGGCTGGATGAACACAGCAGGCCAAGCAGCATCATAGGAGCAGAGAGGCTGACGTTTCGGGCCTAGACCCTTCATCAGAAAAGGGGGAGGGGAAGGGGGTTTTGAAATAAATAGGGAGAGAGTGGGAGGCGGATAGAAGAGGGATAGAGGAGAGGATAGGTGGAGAAAAAACAAACAGGTCGAAGAGGCGGGGATGGGGCCCGGAAAGGTGAGTGTAGGTAGGGAGTTAGGAAGGGGATAGGTCAGTCCAGGGAGGACGGACAGGTCAAGGGGGCGGGATGAGGTTGGTCGGTAGGAGATGGAGGTGCGGCTTGAGGTGGGAGGAGGGGATAGGTGGGAGGAAGAACAGGTTAGGGAGGCAGGGACGAGCTGGACTGGTTTTGGGATGCGGTGGGGGGAGGGGAGATTTTAAAACTTGTGAAATCCACATTGATACCATTGGGCTGCAGGGTTCCCAAGCGGAATATGAGTTGCTGTTCCTGCAACCTTCGGGTGGCATCGTTGTGGCACTGTAGGAGGCCCAGGATGGACATGTCGTCTGAGGAATGGGAGGGGGAGTTGAAATGGTTCGCGACTGGGAGGTGCAGTTGTTT
>NW_025972708.1:0-9529 GCF_021869965.1 Rhincodon typus
GCAGGAAGGCTGACGTTTCGGGCTTCATTCAGAAATGAAGAAGGGTCTAGGCCCGAAACGTCAGCCTTCCTGCTCCTCTGATGCTGCTTGACCTGCTGTGTTCATCCAGCTCTACACCTTGTTATCTCAGATTCTCCAGCATCTGCAGTTCCTACTATTCTCATAGACAGACATTTAGTCACTTTTGGGATTAAAGGGCCACGTGGTAAGCAGGAAAGTGGAGTTGAGGATTACCAAATCAGCCATGACCTCATTAAAAGGTATAGCTTCCATCTGCTCCAATGTCTAATCTGTCACTTGGAAACTGCTACAGACCATTGTAAAGGAAGAAATAGCAGGACATACTGAGTCAACATCATTTGTTCAATGGGAAATCGCACTTGACAAGTTTGCCAGTGTTCTTTGCTAACATAACAAGCAGAGTTGATCAAGGGAGCCAGTAAATAAAGTGTATTTGAATTTTTGGCAGGCACTCAATAAGGGGACATATAAAGGTTTATTTGCATAAAGTAGGAGTTCACAGTGCTGGATAATAAATGAGCACAGACTGTCCATTGTTTAATTAACAGAGAGACAGAAGCAGGATTAATGGGTATATTTCAAGTTGTAAAGATGTAATTAGTGGAATGCCAGAATGGTCAGTCATAGGGTTTCAATTATTTATCTTTGTAATAATCACTTGGAGGAAGTACAGAGGGAAGTGTGTTCAGATTTGCTGATGTTACAAAAGAGGTGGGAGGGCATGTTATGATGAGGACGTGTGAATCTGCAAAGGGATATAGATAGATTAAGTGGACAAAAACTTGGCAGATGCAGTTTCATATCAGGGGTGTGAGATCATGCACTTTGGGAGGAAGCGTCAAAAGGCAGACTACTGTTAAAATTGAGAGAAAAGTACGGTGTAGAGTAATCTGTGCGTTCTTGTGCATGAAACAGATAAGGCTAGCAGTCAGCTGCAGCAAATAGTTAATAAGTCAAATGGAATTTTGCCATTTGTTACTGTGGCTGTAGTTTAAAAATATAGAAGTCTTGTTCCGACTATGCAGAGAGAAAGAGAAATTGTCACAATTTTTGGTCATCACTTTAAGCCAATTGGCAAATAATGCAGGGTGATGAAAATGTGAAGATTATTTCACTCGGTAACGTCTGAGCGTCTGCAACAGTGCGAACGGCAGCTGGATAAAGACTCACTCAGCAGTTATTCTCAAAAAAGGTTTAGAATTTAACTTTTAAAGCAAAGATTTGGAAGGCTACGGGCAAACGGCAAGGGATTGGGACAGATTTGCAGCATCTACGGAAGGACAGAGTACAGCCCCAATGGGCTGAAGAGCCACCAGCTCCCAGTGCTCTGTGATACTGCACCATTCACTGTGAATGATGAAGCTCATCTCAATGCAGAGACGGGAAGGATTCCGCCACGCTCCTCATAAACGGACCCTGCTGATTGATGGCAAGATTATTGACCAATAAGAGGGGAGTGGGCGGAGCTGGAAGACCAAGCGGTCCCACTCACCCAGTAAACCTCATTCTCAAAACCAGCAAACTTCCTTTTAAAATTCCTTACGGACTTGAATTGCAACACCTTTTCAGGTGGAATGTTCCAGATCCTGACAACTCTGTTGATCCAGAGACTGCTGAAGTCAATGTTGAGTTTGGAGGCTATAAAGGGCTGAATTGAAGATGAGATGCTGTTCCCTGCGCTCTTATTGAGCTGCATTGGAACAGTAAAGGAGGCTGAGGTCACTTGTAGGTGTGAGCGGATAATTAAATGGTAAGGCTGCATTCAGCTTGGCTCAATGAGAATGCTTTCTTCTTCTAAGAATGCTTTGGAGTTGGCTGAGACGGGGAGAAGGTGAATCTGAAAAACCGAGTGTGGTGCTCGGTCTCAGTTCGGGCCATTCAGAAAGTCACAAGGCCCCAATAGGAACAGCCAATTTGTAAGTGATACCTGAGGCATTTTATTTTGCAGTTTTTAAAGTACAATGAATCAACGTAAGGAAAGGGAGGGGCTTTTGATTCTAATAGAAATGTTTGAAACAAAAGGAAGAGTGCTAGCTCTTTAAATTTGCTTAAAGGGAGTGACTAGTTGAATCTAGAGAGAAGTCATGATCAGAGACTTCAGACCCGCAGTGTGCTCCTCTTTGCACAATGTAGGAAATAAGGGACATTTCCAGTGTCCCTGATGGCTACATATGCAGGAAGTGTGTCCATCTGCAGTTGCTGGGTAACTGCTGTTCAGAGCTGGAGCTATGGGTGGACTCACTGTGGAGCATCCAAAATGTCGGGGAACAACATGTTCAGTGAGTTAGTCACATCACAGGTGAGGATTACTCAGGCAGAAAGGGAATGGGTGACCATCAGAAAAAGTAAAAGGCTCAGGAAGGTAATGCAGGAGTCCTTTGTGGTCATCCCCTTCTCAGACACATATACCGCTTTGGATTCTGTTTGGGGGTGGGTGGACTGGCCTCTCGGGGGATATCAGCAACAGCCACGTTCATGACACCACAGATAGCTCTGCTGCACAGAATGGGAAGAAGAGTGGCAGGGCTATAATGACAGGGGGTTCAATAGTCAGGGATATAGACACATCATGTCTGTGGCCACAGACATGAATCTAGAATGGTATACTACCTCCCTTGCGCCAGGATTCAGGATATCATGTGGCGGCTGCAGGACATTCTAGAACTGGAGGGTAAACAGCTAGTGGTTGTGGGACACATAGGTACCAACGACAAAGCTAAATCCTGAAATGCTGAATGTAGGAAGATAGGTGATACGTTAAAATGCAGGTCCTCCAAGTGTCATAATGTCAGACATGCTAGTGATAGTAGGAATAAGAGGATGCATCAACTAACTGTATGGTTAGAGAAATAGCGTACCAGAGAAGGATTTAGATTCTTGAGGCATTAGGACCGTTTCTGGGGAAGGTGGGACCTGTATAAGACTGACCAGTTGCCTCTGGGCAGAGCTAGAACAAATCTGCTTGTGGGGACTTTTAGCAGTTCCATTGCTGAAGTTTTAAACTAGTATTGCAGGGGAATGAGAACCAAAGTGTAGGCTTAAATGGGTCAGATTCAAATCAGGAAAAGGGAGATAGAATATTAGTTTGTGAACCAGTCAGTGGATCAGAAAGACAAAAGAAAGGAAGATTAAACAAGGATTGCGTCTCTCTTCATACATAAGTCCTGACATCCCAGGAATCAGTCTGGTGAACGTTCTTTACACTCTCCCAATAGCCAAGGCATCCTTCCTTGGGAAAGGAGAGCAAAAGTGCACACAGTACTCCAGATGTACTCACCAAAGCCCTTGCAGAAAGATATCCAATTTCCTGTACTTGCATCCTTTCACTATACCAACATATCATTTGCATTCTTCACGGCTTGCTGCTCCTGCCTGTTCACTAGAAGAGAGAGGGAGAGAAACATGGAACAAAATGGGGTCAGAGTCTTTGATATAAAATCATTGAACGCAATGTCCCCATCAAATCTATGCTGGGAAGCACGCACCAATTTACTGTGGTCTGATTTTCTGGCACTTGGCTTTGAACCAGTATGTTAGTGCCTTGTATGATTATCTAAACATTACTTCAAGGTTGCAATGTTTCCTGCATCTGTCATCATTTCAGATGCTGCCAGACCTGCTGAGTATCTCCATCTCTGTTTTTTACTTTCTGATTGCCACGATATTGCTTAAGCACTTAGTCAGAAGGTGATATAGCAAGGAAAGACTCTTTAGTCCAACTCGTCCATGTCGACCAAGATTCTAGTGATCCAGTCCCATTTGTGAGCATTTGGGCTGTATCCCTCTTAAACCCTTCCTATTCATGTACCCATTCCAGAGCCTTTTAAATGTTGTAATTGTATCTTTGTCCATCACTTCCTCTGGCAGCTCTTTCCATACACGCACTGACCTCTAAGTGAAAAGATTCCCCTCTCGCCTAAACCAATGCCCCTTTGTTCTGAACACCCCTGGAGAGGAAAAAACCTTGTCTATTCACCCTATCCATGCTCGTCTGTAAGGTAACCCCTCAGCCTCCGATACTCTAGGGAAAGAGCCCCAGCCTATTCAGCCTCTCCTTTTAGTCAAAGCCTCCTATCCTAGCAATAATGTTGTTGGTCTTTTCTGAAACCTTTCAAGTCTAACAACATTGAGTCATAGAGATATACAGCATGGAAACAGACCTTCAGTCCAACTTGTCCATGCTGACCAGGCCATTCTACACATGCATCACTCTCTGCATAAAGAAAGTTGCCCTTTAGATCCCTTTTAAGTCTTTAAACCTATGCCTTCTAGCTTTTGACACCCCTACATTGGGAAAAAGACTTGACTATTCACCCTATCCCTCCTCCTCATGATTTCATAAACTTCGATAAAGGTCATCCCTCAGCCTCCAATGCTCCAGGGAAAATAGCCCCAGGCTATTCAGCCTTTAATTATAGTTTAAATGTTCCAACCCCAGCAACATCCTTGTGAATCTTTTCTGAACTCTTTCAAGTTTCGCAACATCTTACCTATAGCAGGGAGACCAGAATTGAGCAGCGTATTCCCAAAGTGGCCTAACCAATATTATGTACAGTTGCAACATAACCTACCAGCTCCTATTCTCACGGCACTGACCAATAACAGGTAGTGTACCAAACGCCGCCTTCACTGTCCTGTCTACCTGTGACTCCACTTTCAAGGAACTGGAAACCTGCACTCCGAGGTCTGTTTGTTGGGCAACACTTCCCAGGAACTTACCATTATGTACATAAATCCTACCCTGGTAATGTCTTTCCGAAATCAGGGAGACTAAAATTGGCCTCACCAATGTCTTATACAGCTGCAACATGACCTCCCAACTCCTATACTCAATCGCAGAATCCCTACAGTGTGGAAGCAGGCCATTTGGCCCACAAATCCAACACCAACCATCTGAAGAGCATCCCACCCTATCCCTTTAACCTTGCATTTCCCACAGCTAATCCACCTAACCTGCATGTTTTTGGATGGGAGGAAACCAGAGCATCCAGAGGAAACCCGCATAGACATGGGAAGAAAGTGCAAACTCCACACAGAGCGTCGAATTGAGCCCAGGTTCCTTTATTGATCAGTACACTGATGAATAAAGGCAAGCATGCCAAATGCCTTCTTCAGTATTCAATCTACCTGAAACTCCACCTTCCAGGAACTATGTACTTGTTCTTAGCCCTTCGGAGGGATTGAAGAGTATGGGCAGAAGACAGGAACAGGATTGAGCTGTAGATCAATAAAATGCCTCTCCTTCATGCCTGTCTCTTCCACCTCTATCTCTTTCTGTAGTTTTGCACAAACACCAACTGGTTCCCTTCCCTGAAGGACATTTATGAACCGGTTCAGTTTTAATGATAATCTAGCAGTTTCCTTAAGTGTCATCTCCACAAGTGACCAGATTAATTTCTGTTTGAAAGGTTGTTTTGCAATGAGAGATTTCAAATGAAACCACATCCATATCTGACAGTCACCCTCTTTGTAATGACCTAATTATCTCAGGATTTTGAACATTGAAGGAAAAAGCATCATTCACACTGGGGAGAAATATGAATGATCTGTGTGTGGAAGAGTCTGTGAAGATTAATCTGAAATGTCCAAATGCCAGCACAGTAACACTAGGGAGAGACTGTGGAAATGTGCGGATTGTGGGAAGGGATTTCTTTCCCCGTTCCACCTGGGGATGCACCAACACAGTCACACTGGGGAAAAGCCATTCACCTGTTCTCATTGTGGGAAGGGATTCACTCGGTCATCCAGCCTGCAGTCACACTAGGGAGGGACCATTCACTTGCTCTGTGTGTGGAAAGGGATTGATTCGGTCATGCTTCCTGCAAATACATTAGCGAGTTCACACTGGGGAGAGACCATTCACCTGCTCCGTGTGGGGGAAAGGATTCAGTCAGTCAGAACATCTGCAGATATAGCGGCAAGTTCACACTAAGGACAGACCATTAACCTGCTCTGAATGTGACAATGGATTCACTCTGTGATCAAGGCTGCTGAAACACTGGCAAATTCACAATGGGAAGAGACCATTCGCTTATTCCCTGTGTAGAAAGGGATTCACTCTGTCATCCCACCTGCAGAAACACAGCAAATTCACACTGGGAAGAAATGTTCACTCAGTCAACTCACCTGCTGATGCACCAGCATGTTCACTCTGGGGAAGAGACTGTTCACTTTTTCCTTAGGAGGGGAGGGATTCATTCTGTCATCCAAACTGTTAACACAGCAGTGAAATGACGCTGGGTTCATCCTGTTCACCTGCTGTGATTGTGTGAAAGGATTTGCTGTTTGCAAACACACCAGCAAATTCACAAAGAATCACAAGTGAAGGGTTTTGCTTTTACTCACACCAAGCAATGAACCTTGGTCATTGGGCCATTTGTATCAAGATCATTAAACACTCCTCTCTATTAAAAGGTGCTGATATTGTAGGTAAAACGTTGATACAATCGTGTATCTGTATGGTAAGTTTTGAAAACGATCACAATGTTGCTGTACATCAGCACATTTACACTGGGTAAAGACTGTCCACCTGCATACTGTTTGTAAAGTGATTTTGTGCTTCAAGAGGACTAGTTAAACAGCAATGAGTTCCCTAGTAACTGTCAGTGTTGGATTTTGATGCTGTTGTTGTCCATATTCAAACCAAGTTTTCTGGACCTGTTCCTAATAATGTTTGTAAACACCATAGGTTCAGTGACTTACTTGGGATAAAAATAATACATCTTTTCATTAAAATTATGTTGCATCAAGTCTGCCTCATTCTGAGTGCCTTAAGAGATAAGATAATCATTTATGCCCTTCATATGAGCAGTTGCGTGAAGGCACATCCAGAGTGAGATGTCGCCTGTAATGCTGGAAATTTAGTTATAAGTGCTGTTGGGCTGTGTGAAACCTAACTTGGTAAGGGGATGGGATCCAGAGAGAATGTCCAAAAGGGTAAGAAAAGAGGACAATGAACAAGTGAGTCAGGAAGGCATTGACATTACAGGCCAATTAAGGTACAAGAGAGTTTGACATGTTTGAATGGCATTGATTTAAATGTTACAAGTTTGATGAACAAGGCAGATGAGTTGAGGATACAATTTAAAACATGTGAGTATGATGACATTGCTGTCACTGAGACATGGTTGAGCGAGAGAGACAGGATTGGAGGTTTAATACCCCAGGATACAGGATCTTCATATCTGACAGCAGAGGAGGATGTCACAATTATGTGCAGGTAATTTATTACAGGTTAAAAAACTCCTTAAATAAAACCACTTGGCAGGAACTACAAGAGCAAGTAAGGAGGCAAATTTCAGGAAAGTGTAAAAGTAATAGGGTTGTGATAGTGAAGAATTTCAAATTCCCCAACATTAACTGTGGTTGTCATTGTGTGAAAGGTTTAGAGGAACTTTTAAAATAGATCCAGTACAGCTTTTGAAGCCAGGATGTAGAAGTCCCAACAGGGAAGGGGTAGGTCCTGGACTTAACGTTAGGTAACCAAGGCAGGCAAGTGGTCGACGTATCAATGGGTGAGCATTTTGTAGACAGTTATAATAACTCTTTTGAAAAGACTTAGGATTATTATGGAAAAAGACAAGGATGGGCCTGCAATCAAAGTTCCAAATTGGTTGATTTTAATAAGACCAGACATGTTTTGGCCAGAGTGCACAGGGAGCAGATACTTCCAGGTAAATGCACAAGAGGGAACATAAATAAGGAGATATGGAGAGCTATAAGGGGAACATGAATTGATACAGCCAAGTATAATAAAAGAAAATACTCAGTTGTTTTACAGGTACATTAATGGTTAAATGATAATGGAGAATAAGTTAGGCCTATTAAGGGCCACAGAGAAAATCTATGTGTGGAACTAGAGGATGTAGGCCTGGTTCTAAATGAATATTGTGTCAGTGTTCACTAGTGAGAGAGATGAATCAAGGAGAAGGTTTGTGATAGATCATTAAGAAATGAGCAGAGAGAGAGGGGTGGGTGGTGGGGGGCCGGTGGCGAGTGGTTGAAGTATTGAGTAATCTGGCAGACTTAAATGCAGATCCATATCCAGGCTCAGGGAAAATATATCCTATGTTGTTTGGATAAGATAGTGGGGACACAAGGCTAGGGAGATTCTGAATGAGCAGGGCACAAAGAGACTTCAGACTGATTTAGACAATTTCAGTAGCAAATGCATGGCAGACTCAGTATCATTGTGAAGTTATTCACTTTGGTAGCAAATTCAGAATGGCAGAGTATAATTTAAATGATGGTAGATTTGGAAATGTTGATGTCCAAAGGGACCTGGGTATGCTTGTACAGTGGTCATTCAAAGCAAGCATGTGGGTGCAGCAAGCAGTTAGGAAGGCAAGTGGAACTTTGTCCTTCAGTGCAAGAGGAGCAAGGAGTTCTTAGAGCAGCTGTGTAGGGTTCTGTGAGGCCATGTCTGGAGTCTGTGAGCAAGTGTAATCTCCTTCATTATTTTTGCTGCAGTCAAACAGCATACTCTTGTTTTAGTGAATGAGGGACAAAAGTTAACATCATCCATGAATCAGGAGAAGCTCCGGCTGCTCTGTCCTTGTTTTAAGTCAAGTTTGGAGATGATGTCTTGTTGACAACTCCTTAAAGGTTTGTCCACGGTGGGAAGTGGGTGATATTCCCTCACCCCCACTTCATTCCTCTGTTGCAGAACACAGTCTGATGGCACTGTTTGGTTTTGTCATGCCCACTGCAGGGCTCACCCCCAAAGAAAGGGATGATGTGGATATTGTAATCCAAGAGATGTATTGTAAAATATTAGACAAAATAGACAGGAGAAATGTTAGAGCAGCTGAAATTATTGAAAATGGATAAGTCATCAGGGCCAGATGTTGAAGGAAGTCAGGGAAGAAAATAGCAGATGCTGTGAGGATAGTTTTCCAATCTTCACTTGACACACGTGAGATTCTGGAGGAATGCAAATGTGGTTTCATTGTTTAAATAGGGTACAAAGAAAATGCCAAACAATTATAGGCCAGTCAGTCTTATTTTGGTGGTGAGCCAATTGTAAGAAGCAATCTGGATAAACTGTCAGAGATAGGAGGAACCGCAGATGCTGGAGAATCCGAGACAACAAGGTGCAGGCCTGGATGAACACAGCAGGCCAAGCAGCATCATAGGAGCAGCGAGGCTGACGTTTCGGGCCTAGACCCTTCATCAGAAAAGGGGGAGGGGAAGGGGCTTCTGAAATAAATAGGGAGAGAGTGGGAGGCAGATAGAAGATGGATAGAGGAGAGGATAGGTGGAGAGGAAACAAACAGGTCGAAGAGGCGGGGATGGGGCCAGTAAAGGTGAGTGTAGGTAGGGAGTTAGGAAGGGGATAGGTCAGTCCAGGGAGGACGGACAGGTCAAGGGGGCGGGATGAGGTTGGTCGGTAGGAGATGGAGGTGCGGCTTGAGGTGGGAGGAGGGGATAGGTGGGAGGAAGAACAGGTTAGGGAGGCAGGGACGAGCTGGACTGGTTTTGGGATGCGGTAGGGGGAGGGGAGATTTTG
>NW_025972709.1:0-3291 GCF_021869965.1 Rhincodon typus
TGAAGGGTCTAGGCCCGAGGCGTCGGCCTCTCTGCTCCTATGATGCTGCTTGGCCTGCTGTGTTCATCCAGCCCTGCACCTTGTTGTCAAGGTATTACTGACAATTTTCAAACTGACACAAACACTCAAACTCAGCTCAGGAACAGCTGGTAGTGGACTTGCCTCTGAGCTAGAAGGCTGTGGGTTCAGGTTGCACTCCAGTAACTTCAGCACAGAAATTACAGACCATTACAAACGAGTACTACACTGTCAGAGGGTCAGCGCTGAGGGAGCACCGCACTGTCGGAGGGTCAGTGCTGAGGGAGTGCTGCACTGTCGGAGGGTCAGTGCTGAGGGAGTGCCGCACTGTCAGAGGGTCAGCGCTGAGGGAGTGCCGCACTGTCAGAGGGTCAGCGCTGAGGGAGCACCACACTGTCGGAGGGTCAGTGCTGAGGGAGTGTTGCACTGTCAGAGGGTCAGTGCTGAGGGAGCGCCGCACTGTCAGAGGGTCAGTGCTGAGGGAGCACCGCACTGTCAGAGGGTCAGTGCTGAGGGAGTGCCGCACTGTCGGACGGTCAGTACTAAGATTCTGCCAGACCTACTGAGCTTTTCCAGCAACCTCCAGTTTTTGTTTGTCATAGTCTTCCTACTTTTCTGCCTTCGCCTTTGTCAACTTTATTCTCTCTCTTCTGTTACTTCAGTCCTTCTGTTTCCTCAAGATCCTCTCCCTTTCTCTCTTTTCTCTCCCCTGATTGTCCTGTCCATATCTCCAAATCTATTACAGGCAGCTGGGAGCATTCTCGGTAACATTCCACAAAATGTTAAATTGGAACTTGACACGAATAAAGAAAATGACAATTTTGAAGTTTCAATGGTCATGTTGCTAATGAATTCATATTGACTTTAACGTGGAATAGGTACCATAATGAAACTCTGAAGTATGTCACACAAACAGGGAAATTCAGAAGGGCAGTGTCTTAGTTCTTGGGAAGTCAGATTTCCTAAAAGGTCCTGAACAACTTGCTTCAGTGCTTAAACTGAAGGTGTACCTGTATGACACAGTGATGTGACAGAACGCTGAACATTTAATGCTTGACATAAGCTATATTTCATGAAAATTAAATAAATATTTGCAGAGGAACAGTTTTAATTGGCCAGAAATCACTTCAGCCCTTCAATGTTTGTTTTGTGCTGCGTGAATGTGTCTCTATATTGATGGCAGAGGATCATTATGGATCTATTGCTGATGTTGTTTCAGGGGAGCTGTCCCCAAGGTCAGATAATTGTAAACTGACACAGCAACTAATGTGCGGTAAGGTCCTCCTGTCAGACTGAGACCAGAGACTACATTGGAGGAATGAAGCTATACCAGAAGATTAATTTTTAAGAGTTACCGAGCCAACTGCTGGAAGAAAATATTGAGTGCTTTTTCATTTTACAATCATCCACTATCTCTGCTCTTTTGTTTAACCTTCGAGATTAACTTTGCCAACTCTTCCTATTTTGGAAGGAAATTCACTATTTTGTTTGGAACAAAGTAACCGTACTTGCTCAGTTTCTAATTACATATGAAGTTGCTCCTGTTTTTAAAAGAATGTTATGGTTGTTTTTTCTCACCCTGGACTGGTACCAATGATCAGTAATCGTGGTGTATCAATTCTCCATCAGCTCGTGGATGGTTAAATATCTGAAGTCTGTGTTGTATGGATGGTTTGAAAGATTTTGTATCTGAGATGTCGACTTCCTTGGCAACCCAATTGGACATTTATCCAACACATCTGTTTGCCTAATGATCAGATTTTGCTGGGTTACTCTGAAATGAAGCGTGGCTCTCCTGAATTTGGGATTGGGGCTAGCAGGGGTTTGAACCTCATTTTCTGAGATTCCTCTTGCCAAGAAGCAGAACCCCTATTGTGCATTGTGTGGGCAGTTTGAGCTGAAGAGCCCATAGTGCAAGCACCAGCTTTACAAGGCAGTAGTGGGTTTTTGGATAAGTGGGAAAAGAAGACAGCATTTGCAGTGAGAATGCTGATAACGTGACACGCAGCTCAAGCAATGCGCTGTCAGGCATTTCTTTCACAATGATTTAGGAGAGAGCTTTAAAGTAAATCCAGACCACCAGACGGAAAGTTTCCACCTTTGGCTCACTGAGGATCATTAGCCTGATCCAATCTGAAAGCAGCAACAACTTGCATTTATATAGCACCTTCAACATAGTAAAACTTCCCAAGGTGCTTCATAGGAATTCTGTTAAACTAAGAATGGCACCGAGCCACATGCAGTGATTTTGGCACTCGCCCAGCAATCATTTTATAGGGACAGGGTGAGAAGATGGTGTGCTAGCCATCTGGACAGACTGATCCAGGCACGGAGATATAGACAAAGGCAGGTCTGGAGTTACAGGAAAAATTGAATAAACAGCCTCCATTAAAGGCAGTTGTTTATTTGTGGCTTGAAGTGTAGAAGACTATTGAAATATTCTAATTTTTGCTTTATCAAAATCTGCAAGTCTTTTACTCAACTTTGAAAGCTTTGTGCCACCTGGAGTGACATTAATTAACTGTAGATTTCTGATCACACTGCTGTGTGTGATGTATTTTTATAGCTGTTCCTGCAATGAGCTCTATGAAACAATATTAGCTTTCAGGTTGTTAAAATATTATTTTAAAACTAATTGAAATGTGACTGACAAAGGTTTAAACAATAAATTAAACTCCTGGAGTTACCAGGAATCAGACATCTGAGTGAGTTCAAATGCTGGGTTCTGAAGCTAGTATTCGAGGAGATACACAGCTTTGAATTAGGTAAAGACTTTCATTTATTAAACACCTCTCACAATCTCAGGAAGCTCCAATGCACTTTTCAGTCTTTGAACCACTTTTTGAAGTGCAGTTAAAGTCCGAACATAGGAAAAGACACACAGCAAGATCCCACCAGCATGAGATAATTACCAGATAATCTGTTACAGTGGTCATGATTCAGAGATAAAATTTGACCAGGCAGTAGCCCCATGCCCAATCTTCCTCCATGTTGAGCCATTCCATCTTTTACATCTATCGAAGAGTACAGATGTGCCTCAGTGTAACATCTTACCTGTCGGATGGCAGTTCTGACTGCATAGTACTCCCACAGTACTGACTGTCTGACAGTGCAGCATTCCCTCCGTACTGACCCTCTGACCACATAGTGCTCCTTTAGTGCTGACCCTCTGACAATATAGCACTCCCTCGGTACTGACTCTCCGACAGTACACCACTCCCTCAGTACTGACCCTCTGACAGTGCGGCACTCCCTCAGCACTGACCCTCTGAC
>NW_025972709.1:3301-9529 GCF_021869965.1 Rhincodon typus
CTGACCCTCTGACAGTGCGGCACTCCCTCAGCACTGACCCTCTGACACTGCTGCATTAGGGGAAAGCGATGGCCTTGTAGTATCATCGCTAGACTATTAATGCAGAGACTCAGATAATGTTCTGAAGACCCTGGTTTGAATCCCACCACGGCAGATGATGGAATTTGAATTCAATAAAAAAAAAAATTTGGAATTAAGAATCTACTGATGTCCATGAAACCATTGCCGATTGTCAGAAAATCCGATCTGGCTCATTAATGCCCTTCAGGGAAGGAAATCTGAAAGCTTCACCTGGTCTGGCCTACATGTGACTCCAGACCCACAATGGTTGACTCTCAATTACCGTCTGAAATGGACTGGCAAGCCATTCAGTTGTACCAATCTCTACAAAGTCTCAAAGAAATGAAACTGGACAGATCACCTGGCATCGACCTAGGCACCAGAAAAGACAACAGCAGAAACAGCCCTGTCGACCCTGCAAAGTCCTCCTCATTAACATCTGGGGGTTAGTGCCAAAACTGGGACAGCTGTCTCACAGACTAGTCAAGCAACAGCCTGATACAGTCATACTCACGGAATCATACCTTACAGACAATGTCTCAGACACCACCATCACCATCCCTGGATATGTCCTGTCCAACCAGCAGGACAGACCCAGCAAAGGGGGCGGCACAGTGGGATACTGTCGGGAGGGAGTTTCTCTCGGAGTCCTCAACATTTACTCCGGACCCCATGAAGTCTCTTGGCTTCAGGTTAAACATGGGCAAGGAAATCTCCTGCTGATTACCACACACCATCCTCCCTCAGCTGATGAATCAGTCTCTCCTCCATGTTGAACAACACTTAGTGGAAGCACTGAGGATGGCAAGGGCACAAAATGTACTCTGGGTGGGGGATTTCAATGTCCACCACCAAGAGTGGCTCGGCAGCAGTACTACAGATCGAGCTGGTCGGGTCCTACAGGACATAGCTGCTAGACTGGGTCTGTGGCAGGTGGTGAGGGAACCAACAAGAGGGAAAAACATACTTGATCTCATCCTTACTAACCTCCCAGCTGCAGATCATGACAGTATCAGTGGAGCCACCACCACACAATCTTTGTGGAGACAAAGTCCCTCCTTCACATTGAGAATAACTTTCATCATGTTGTGTGGCACTATCACCGTGCTAAATGGGACAGGCTTCGCATAGATCTAGCAACTCAAGAATGGACATCCATGAGGTGCTGTGGGCCAACAACAGCAGAAGAATAATAGAGCATAATCTGTAACCTCATGGCCTGGCATATCCCCCACTCAACCATAACCATCAAGCCAGGGGATCAACCCTGGTTCAGGAGGGTATGTCAGGAGCAGCACCAGGAATACCTGAAGATGAGGTGTCAACCTGGTGAAGCCAACTCGTCTATGCTGACTAGACATCCCACAGTTAAGGGATCAGATCTAAGCTCTGCAGTCCTGCCACATCCAGTCGTGAATGGTGGTGGACAATTAAACAACTCACTGGAGGAGGAGGCTCCACAAATATCCCCATCCTCAATGATGGAAGAGCCCAGCACATCAGTGCAAAAGATAAGGCTGAAGCTTTCACAGCAATCTTCAGCCAGAAGTGCCGAGTGGATGATCCATCTCGGCCTCCTCCAGTGGTCCCCAGCATTTTACATACCAGTCTTCAGCCACTCCATGTGATATCAAGAAACGGCTGGAGACACTGGACACTGCAAAGGCTACCGGCCCTGACAACATTCCAGCAATAGTACTGAAGCCTTGTGCTCCAGAACTTGCTGCTCCCCTGGCCAAGCTATTCCAGTACAGTTACAACACTGGTATTGACCCGACAATGTGGAAAATTGCCCAAGTACGTCCTGTACACAAAAAACAGGACAAATCCAAACCGGCCAATTACCGCCCCATCAGTCTACTCTCGATCATCAGTAAAGTGATGGAAGGTGTCACTAACAGTGCTGTCAAGCAGCACCTGCTCAGCAATAACCTGCTCAGCAACACCCAGTTTGGGTTCCGCCAGGGCCACTCAGCTCCTAATCTCATTACAGTCTTGGTTCAAACATGGACAAAAGAGCTAAATTCCAGAGGTGAGGTGAGAGTGACAGCCCTTGATATCAAGGCTGCATTCGACCGAGTGTGGCATCAAGGAGCCCTAGCAAAACTGGAATCAATGGGTATCAGGGAGCAAACGCTCTGGTGGTTGGAGTCATACCTGACACATAGGAAGATGGTCGTGGTTGTGGGAGGTCAGTCATCTCAGCTCCAGGACATGTCTGCAGGAGTTCCTCAGGGTAGTGTCCTAGACCCTACCATCTTCAACTGCTTCATCATGACCTTCCCTCCATCATAAGGGCAGAAGTGGGGATGTTCACTGATGTTTACACAATGTTCAGCACCATTCGTGACTCCTCAGATACTGAAGCAATCCATGTTCACATGCAACAAGATCTGGACAATACCCAGACTTGGGCTGACAAGTGGCAAGTAACATTCGCGCCACACAAATGCCAGGCTATGACCATCGCCCTTGACATTCAATGGTGTTACCATCACTGAATCCCCCACTATCAATTTCCTGGGGGTTGCCATTGACCAGAAACTCAACTGGACTCACCACATAAACACAGTAAGTACAAGAGCAGGCCAGAAGCTGGGAATACTGCAGCGAGTAACTCACCTCCTGACTCCTCATGTCCAACATCTACAAGGCACAAGTCAGGAGTGTGATGGAATACTCCACACTTGCCTGGATGAGTGCAGCCCTAACAATACTCAAAAAGCTTGACACCATCCAGGACAAAGCAGCCCGCTTGATTGGCACTACATCCACAAGCATCCACTCCCTCCACCACCGACGCTCAGTAATAGCAGTGTGTACTATCTACAAGATGCACTGCAGAAATTCACCAAAGATCCTCAGACAGCACCTTCCAAACCCACGACCACTTCCATCTAGAAGGTCAAGGGCAGCAGATATATGGGAACACCATCACCTCCAAGTTCCCCTCCAAGCCATTCACCATCCTGACTTGGAAATATATCGCCGCTCCTTCACTGTTGCTGGGTCAAAAACCTGGAATTCCCTCTTTACTGGCATTGTGGGCCAACCCACAGCAGGAAGACTGCAGCGGTTCAAGAAGGCAGCTCACCACCACCTTCTCAAGGGCAACTAGGGATGGGCAAGAAATGCTGACCCAGCCAGCGATGCCCACAACCCATAAAATGAATAATAAAAAAAAATGTCCTTCAGTACAGGCCCTCTGTCAACTGTATTGACTGCAAGGCAGTGCTAGCTAATTTAGTCATAGCTTTCAAAAGCGGTTTGAATAAATATCTGAAAAGGAGAATTTTTACAGGATTCAGAGACAAGTGGAAGGGGAATGAGGATATTTGGTAATTATTTTAAAGGATCAACACTGCTAGAATGGGTGGAGTGGTCCCATCCATGACCTTGATCAATTCACTCATCTGATAAGCTGAGGACGAAATGATGACGCTTCCTGGTTTGAAGGGGTTTGTAGCTCAGATCAAACACTGCATCTCTTCATTGAGTCCTAAGGAGGTGGCCACCTCACATTCCTTTTAAATTAAACATCACAGGGGTCCTGCCAGAAGGAAAGGATTCACATCCCAGATTTGTATAGTTCAGCACTGAGCAAAATCTTCCACTGACTGACTGGGAAAGGATCCGATTACTATAGTATGGGTGAAACTGAGGGATGTGTCACATTTACTTTGGCTGAACCAACTCTGCAGAAAGAAAGTTATCCCTGACTAGATTACAATTTCCTGAGAAATTTATACATTAACTTGTGTTTCACAGACTTAGTGTGTGGACAAAGTGTTTTAGATCAGTTTCAAGGAGGAAAAGTCTGGTCTTTAAATTGTAGTCAAATATCGAAAGCAAGAACAAGTTTATAATGGAAAATATTGGCACTGAGAGTTATTTAAAATATTTCTTTTTCTTGAACTTACAAGCTGTTTCCTCAAACATTTTGAAAAAAAGAAAGTCACAATTTAGTAACAACAGTAAGCGTTTTACTTGCCCAGCTGCAGGATATTAACACTGGATAATAAAGAATTTGCTCATGTTGCACGTGCATATTAATATCACACGCTCCATTGTCATACACTACTTCATTTAAGCTAAACTCTAAACCCTACCTCACATGAGATCTCCCTCTCCTCTTTGATTCAGGGATTTCAATTGGGGAGAGGTTGGATATCATTCTTTTTTCAAACTGTAAATCTCATTCTATATCTACCCACCCCACCAACTCCCTGTCCTGCTGATTCCACCCTCTTATAGATCTTCCCAACCCCTTAACCCCAACCCTGATTCCTTCAGCTCCTCAAAACTCCACACTTTGCAATTCAATCCCTCAACGAATCAATTTACTACAACTGAGATGAAAATAATAAATTCAAAGTTTAATGGAAGTTAACATTATCGCAAAAGGACTGGAATACAAAATCGTTTATGTTCAAGCTGTAATGAGTTCTGGTTCATTTTCATTTGGAGAATTGCATTCAGTCCTGAGCAACAGATCTCAGGAAGTGTTTATCAGCCTTACAAAAAGGGGATAATGCAGATTCACAGAGTGATCCCAGGATGAAAAGGGTTTAAATGATGGGGACAGGGTGCATTGAAGAAAATCCCCACAAAGAGAAGGTGAAGGATTAATCTAACTGAGGTGCTGACGATGACTGGAACAGGGCAGATAGAAAGAAATTGTGGGGAATGTGCAAGTTCAGTACAAACCCTGAGAGACAAGTGGCCTAATCCTATTCGTAAGGGAATATAACCATAAAATGAAGCCTAGGCCATTCAGGGTGATGTCTGAAAACACTTTCTCACACAAAGGGAAGTGCAAATCTGGAACTGTTTCCCGAAAAAGAAAACACCATTGAGTCTGGGGCTTGAGTGAAAATTTCAAAACTGGGATTGATTTTTTTTTGGCTAAGGATATTTAAGGTTATGGACCAAGGTGGGCAGATGGATTAAAGATTGATAGTCAGATCAAGCTAAAGAGCCCCCTGTTGCTATGCTGTGATCAATCCACCTCCGTCCAGTTCATTTAAAATGCTCCTTAAATCCTGCTGCTTTGGCCAAAATTCTGATCATCTGTCATAGTATCTCCTTATCAGGTCAGCAGTGAATTAATGTGATCACACTCCTGTGAAATGCCTTAGATGTCTTACTATGTTAAAGGTGCTACATGAATGCAAGCTGTTGTCGTTAGTTCAATCACATGTAGAGTCAGAGAGTCATACAGCATGGAAACGGATCCTTTGGGTCTAACTCATCCATTCCGTTTAGGCATCCCAATCTGACCTAGTCCCATTTGCCAGCATTTGGCCCATATTCCTCTAAACCCTTCCCATTCATATACCCATCCAGATGCATTTAAAATTTTGTAACTGTACCAGCCTCCACCACTTCCTCTGGAAGCTCATTCCATACATGCATCATCCTTTATGTTAAAAAGTTACCCCTCAGGTCCTTTTAAATCTTTCCCCTCTCACCTTAAACCCATCCCCTCTAGTGTTGGACTCACCCACCCTGGGAAAAAGACCTTGTCTGTTTACCCTATCCATGCCCCTCATGATTTTATAAACTTCTATAAGATCACCCCTCAGCCTCTGACAATCCAGGGAAAATAGTCTCAGCCTATTCAGCCTCTCCCTATAACTCAAACCCTCCAGTCCTGGCAACATCCTTGTAAATCTTTTCTGCACCCTCTCAAGTTTAAGAACATCCTTCCTATAGAAGGACGACCAGAATTGTACACAGTATTCCAAAAGTGGCCTCACCGATTTCATCTACAGCCACAACATGATCTCCCAACGCCTATCCTCAATGTTCTGACCAATGAGGGCAAGCCTTGCAAATGCCTTCTCTTCACCAGCCTGTTTACCTGCGCCTCCACTTTCAAGGGATTATAGGTCATTTTGCTCAGCAACAGAACTACATGCTGCTTCCACATTCCTCACCTTGATGAAAATAATCTGTACTTTTAATTACACAGGAGGAATGATCTACAGACCAAACACTTCATGATGCAGCACGTACAGTAAGTGCAAATGCTGTTTTATAGAATACATATAATTGTCTGATATAATGAGTGCACAGTAGATATGTAATTTATATGATATTGTCTATATTGTCTGCTAATAAAATTCACATTTCACAGTCTAGAGTACCTTTCACAATCTCAGGATA
>NW_025972710.1:0-9528 GCF_021869965.1 Rhincodon typus
TACACCTTGTTATCTCAGATTCTCCAGCATCTGCAGTTCCTACTATCTCAGCCACTATCTTATTGAATGTTGGAGCAGGCTCAAAGGGTTCAGTGGCCTACTCTTGATCCTTGTTCATATGAAATAGCAGCCAATGAAAGGCACATTTGGAATGCCAATGTTAAAAAATCGAAGCTTTGAGAGTGAGTTCATGATCATTTTTGATGAGATACAGTACGCCTTACAAAAAAGTTGGCATTTCAACAAACAATTTTATTATAGATGCATTACATTGATTACAATGGCAACCACTTTTATAGTGTTTCGAATTCATCCTAACATGGGACTAGAAGTCTGCTTCCGATGTAAAGCAGCAATGCTCAGGAATTAGCTTGTAGATGTAGGATTCCAGAGGCCTGAATTAAAAAAAGATACAAATTCTGGAATCTTTCAGCAACCAGTTAATGATAGTGAAGGGAGTGTTCTTTCTAGATGAGTGAGTTTAAATGATCGATTCTCTTGTAAACTGTATTAAATTAGCTACTAATGTGAGTTACCATATCAGATTGTGTACTACTTGATAAACAAACAAAAAAAGGTTTGTCAAACAAATTTTCACAAACTCCCTTTAATTGAACCATGAGTGTTTTGTAAAATAACAATGCAGTGATACCCTAAGGCCATCTATTTTCTCAAGTTCTGGTGATCACAATCTCCTGCGCTAATTGATGACCAAACAATTTTCAATAGTGCAGCTAGACAATGCATACTGACAATCAGTTGGCTGATGTATTTATTCAGACCAATAACACAATCAGTATTCAAATGAAATTAGGCATCTCTGAAACAAAAAAGGGTTACAGATCAAATGTTAACCTGTTTATTCTTTACACTGAAGCTAACCGACCAGATGAGAGCTTCCAGCTATTTCCTTTTCTGAATTCTTACATTTGCAATTTTTTTGCTTGATTTGATTTATTATTGTCACATGTTCCTAGGTACAGTGTTTTGCATGCAGTATAGGCAGATCATACCATACAAAGTGCATTGGCATAACAGAACAGAGTGAAGAATACAATGTAACAGCTGCAGAGAAGGTGCATCCGGAGCGAGATCAACATCAAATTTAAAATTGACATATCTATTCAGAAGTCTAATGACAGTGGGGAAGAAGCTGTTTTTGAATCTATTTGTACTTGTATACAAACTTCAATATCTTCTGCTGACGGAAGAAGGTGGAAGAGAGTACAACTGGGGTGGGAGGGATCTTTGATTATGTGGTTGCTTTCCCAATGCAGCGGGAAGTATAAATGAAGTCAATGGATAGAAGGCTAGTTTGCGTGATGGACTGGACTGTGTTCAAGGCTCTCTGTAGTTTCTTGTAGTCTTGGGAAGAGCAGTTGCCAAATGCTGTGATGCATCCAGATAGAATGCTTTCCGTGGTGCATCTATAAAAATTGGTCAGAGCTCTTGTGGACATGCCAAATTTCCTTAGTTATCTGAGGAAGTAGAGATGTCGTTGTGTTTTCTTGGCCATTGCATTGACATGGGTGGACCAGGACAGATAGTTGATGATCATCATTCCCAGGAATTTGATGCTCTCCACCATCTCCACCTCAGCACCATTGATGCAGACAGGGACCCACCACTCTGTGGGGCACCAGTGTTGAGGATTATGGTGGAGGAGGTGTTGTCACCTATTCTTATTAAGTCCAGTGTATGGATCAGGAAGTCAAGGATCCAGTTACAGAGGAGAGAGCTAAGGCCTAGTCTTGGAGTTTAGAGATGAATTTTGTTTGGAATTATGACGTTGAAGATGGAACAATAGTCAAGTAAGAGCCTGACACAGATATCCTTGTTATCAAGATGTTCCAGGGATGTGTGGGTTCAGGGAAATGGCATCTTCTGTGGACTTGTTGGGCTGGTAGGCAAATTGCAAAGGATCAAAGCAAGTTGATGTGACCCATGAGTAACCTCTCGAAGCACCTCATAATCATGGAGGTCAGAGCCAGAGGTCAGGAGTCATTGTGGCTTGCTGCATGATTTTTCATAGAATCCCTACAGTGTGGAAACAGGCCCATCGGCCCAACAGGTCCACACCGACCCTTGCAGCATCCCACCCAGACCCATCCCCCTATAACCCACCTAAACTACACACCCCTGAACACTACAGGCAATTTAGCATGGCCAATCCACCTAACCTGCACATCTTTGGACTGTGGGAGGAAACCGGAGCACCCGGAGGAAACCCACGCAGACACAGGGAGAATGTGCAAACTCCACACAGACAGTCACCCAAGGGTGGGATCGAACCCGGATCCCTGGCACTGTGAGGCAGCAGTGCTAACCACTGAGCCACTGTGCCGCCATCATTTTCTTTGCCCCTGGGATGATGGTGGTCTTCTTGAAGCAGGTGGGAACTTCAGATCCTAGGAAGGAAAGGTTAAAGATGTCTGTGAATATTCCTGCTAGCTGGTCACCACAGGATCTTAGTGCATGGCTGGGGCCTCCATCTGGGCCGATCACTTTCCATGGGTTCACTCTCAGATAGCCAATCTAACATCTGCGACGGTGGCCATGGCTACAGACATCATTTCACTGACCTCCTGTTCAAAGTGAGCATAGAATGCATTGAGCTCATTAGATAGGGATGTACTGTTGGCCACGATTCTGTTCAACTTCGCTTTGTACCCCTTTATGTCGAGTAAACCTTGCCACAAACAGCAGTATCCGTGTGGTTGATTTGGGTCTCAAGCTTAGTTTCATATTGCCTCTTGGCATCTCTGATGGCCTTATGATGGTCATATCTGGATTTCCTGTCTAGATCAGGGTTGCCCGACTTGTACACCTCAGACCTGGACCAGTAGGGCATAGGTCTCCTGGGTCATCCATGGTTTCCAGGTGGGGAACATCAGATTAACGTATTTGACATGTAGTCTTCTACACACTTGCTAATGAAGTCTTGTTTAGGTTGGCCACTGTGTTCTTGAATATGGCCCAGTCCACTGACTCCAAGCAGTCCTGTAGAAGCCCTTCCATTGCCTCCGACCAACACTGCACTACTTTCTGTACTGGGTTATCATCTTTCAATTTCTGCTTGTAAGCCAGGAGGAGGAGCTTAGTGTTGAGATCTGATTTTCCAAAATGCGGATGAGGGATGGAATGGCAGGTACCTTTGATGGTTGTACAGCAATGTTCAAGGATGTTTGGACTTCTAGTGGTTCAGGATACGTGTTGATGATATTTTGGTAACATGTTTTTGAGGTTGGTCTGGTTGAAGTCACCAGCTACAATGAATAAGGCCTTGGGGTATTCTGTCTCAGGACTGTTTGTAGTATTGTATACTTCGTCAAGTGCACTCTTCATTTCCGCATGGGATGGGATGTAGACCACTGTCAGGATAGCGGAGGTGAACTCACATGGTAGGTGGTAGGGACAGCACTTTACTGTCAAATATTCTACGTCCAGGAGCAGTAACCCACCAGGGTCATCATATCTGAGCACCAAGAAGTGTTGATTAGGAGGCAGAACCCCACCCCGCACCCCCACCCACCACCCCTTACCTTGCTCGAGGATGCTGATCAGTCCATTTGGTAAACTGAAAAACCCTCAGGTTGTAAAATACAGTCAGGTGTAGCAGGAATGAGCCATGTCTCTGCAAAACAGAGCACACAGCAGTCACCTAATCCCCTTTGGAAGGTGAATTTAGCTTTATAGTCATCCATCTTGTTTGCAATAGCTTGGATGTTTGCAAGGAGTATACTGGGGAGGGGGGACTTGAAACCCCATGGTTTTAGTATCACCTGAAGTCCAGCACATCTTCCATTTCTCCTGGGTAGGGTGGCTGTTCCTAATTGATTCCGGTGTCAGTGAGGTAAGCCTGCTGCTCTGAGAGGTACGTGTGAACTCCTGATTGGGTCCTGGGCACCATTTGCAGCCTTGAGTGTTCCGAAGGGGTCTTGTGGCCAGTTCAGTTGGGCCTCCTTGATGTCGGGATGTCCATTGTTCTAGCTCTGGTCAGCCCTTGGGTCCGGATTTCCACATGGTGGGGAAGGTCAGGCCTGTGAGAGGTCAGAAGGCCTCTGGGCTTGCAGTTCCAACATTGGCAAGGTAAGTGGGTGCAGCCCGGGCATGAGTCTTGTTCACAAGTGCTCTGGAGGAGGGTCTTGCATTCAGTCTGGTTGGGCCTCTTTGATGTCAGGTCACTGTGGGTGCAGGTCTTGTTCTTGCATTGGTTGGGCCGCAGTTCCAGGTTTCCACGAGATGGTTGGACTTGCGGGAAGCCAATAGTTTCGCTGGGCTTGCTGTTGTAGAGTCGGTAGCTGAGCCTTTAAACCTGAAAGTAGATTTATGAGAACATTGTTCGTAATTCTGATAGACTTAGAATTGAAGTTTAGAAGAGCAGAATGATAAGAAGCTATATAAGAACAAGACCTGCTGTAGACAGCTCGCAAAATATCACTGCAATCCAGCGGCAACTTGAATAGCCATTCTTGAATAGCTTCTTGTGCATTGGTAGCAATCTCACTTTATAGCTTGCTGTAACTGCCACCGGAGGCAAATATCTCATGGGTGTCATACTGTAAATCAGGAGAGTGTTCTTTCAATCTGAGACGTGACAGAGATGAGACGAGAATTTCCAAGTGTAAAAATGCAGAGATACAGGAGTCAGCCAACAGATCAAGGGTTTAACAATTGGTATTTGGCTATAACTATGTTTTGGAATACACAGGTCTTCCTGGCAAAGTATAATTCAGGCCCATTCAATTGTCAGGCCATCTCGATGCCTCAAAATGAATATAAATAGTTTCCTGCATAAGGAGAAAATGCCTTTGTTTATTTTTAAAATAAAAAGAATGCTTTGGATTACACACATCAAGACAGTTCCCATATATATATATATATATCCAGCTAAATTCATTAAAATTATGTTGCTAGTGGCAATGGAAGCCTGCACCAAAAACTTGTAGCAAAGATTCAACCCACTATACCCAAACCATCTGAGGTCTTTCTGCAAAAGTTAAGTGGGGCCCCTTCAGTTATTGGACACTCCGGTGCCTCAAATGCAAGTAAATATAGTCTTGTACAAGGAAGAGGTTTGTTTGTCGGATACAGTCAAACTTCAATGTTTGTTTATTGCTTGATATGCTTGATATAACTAGACTGTGTTAGCGACTATGTTCATAAAAATATTTTTTATGAATAATATATATTTTTGAAATAAAAAAAATTTGTATAAACAGATGCTCTTTTGTCTGCGTGAAACTTTTTGTTGTTGGCTTTCCAGTGTTAAGAGTTGATCTCTTCTGAATGTTGCAAACTGGCCCATTCCAGATGCTGGACTATGTGCTGAGGGATGCAGTAAAGTTTGGGGCAAGCTGCTGCCAGGACATAGTGGGGAAAGACTGCTAAGGTCTTTCTGCATAGTGGCTCAGTGGTTAGTACTGCTGCCTCACAACACCAGGTTAGATTCCAGCCTTGGGCTTTTGTGTGGAATTTGCACATTCTCTCCATGTCTGCATGGGTTTCCTCTGGGTGCTCTGGTTTCCTCCCACAGTCCAAACATGTGCAGATAAGGTGTATAGGCCATGCAAAATTGCTCCATAGTTTCTAGGGATACAGAGGTTAAGTGGATTAGCCATGGCAAATGTGGAGCTATAGGGATAAGCCAAATGGCCTCTTTCCGCACTGTAGGAATTCTACTTTGCCTCAATGTATGCAAATATTTTTCATGCATGAGTTAAAAATGTCTTTGTTTTTGAAACTGCACAGTAGATCTGTGGGACATCAAATTCCAACATCTCGTTTGTGTTTCTTTTTTTCTCTCTGCAAAGACTGTACTGGATTGAGACCCATTTCTTTGTACTTATGGATTTTTATTATGAATAAGGCATATTTTTGCCATAAGAAAAAACTTGGTGTATCTGCTGCCAAGATACTAAGTGACGTCTAAGGTCTTTCTGCCAAAGTATAACAAGAGTCCGTTAAATTCTAAAATTACCTCATTGTCTCAAAACGAATGTTAAAAGTTTCCTGCATGAGTGGAAAATGCCTTTGTTTTGCAACCGCAGGAATGGTCTGAAGAATGTCCAATTCCAATGTGTTCTTTTTTCTGCAAAGACTGTACAGAACTCTTTTAGGATCTTTGTATGGACTTGGAGACTTTTTTTTCTGAATAAATATATATTTGCAATGAAAAAAAGAGTTGGCAATATTTACCATCTCCTGCCCCCACTCCTACTTCAGTTTGTCTGGAAGTCTACTGAAATGAGTAATGAATTTCCTGGGAACTGCTGGTTCCAGCCCAAGAAAAATTGCTCTTTAAGTTCCTGCCACAGCAGACAATCCTGCATTCCACAATATCACCAGCTGTTACTGCAGGAAGTTTGTGATGCAGAATGATGCCAACAGCACCAATTCAGTTTCTGTATCAGTTGAGGCCACCATGAAGACTTAGAACATAGAACAATACAGCATAGTACAGGCCCTTCGGCCCACAATGTTGTGCCGAACTTTTACCCTAAACCTAAGGTCTATCTAACCTCCACCCCTACCTTATACTATCATCCATATGCCTATCTAATAGCCACTTAAATGCCCCTAATGAGGCCGACTCCACTACCCTCTCCGGCAATGCATTCCATGCCCCTACCACTCTCTGAGTAATTAACCTACCTCTGACATCTCCCCTATATCTACCTCTACTCACTTTAAAACTATGCCCCCTGGTAATAGCTACCTCCACCCTAGGAAAAAGTCTCTGGCTGTCCACTCTATCTATACCTCTGATCATTTTGTACACCTCTATCAAGTCACCTCTCATCCCTCATCGTTCTGAAGGGAAAAGCCCTAGCTCTCTGAACCTTTCCTCGTAAGACCTTCCCTCCATTCCAATATTTGACATCCTGGTAAATCTCCTCTGCACCTTTTCCAACACTTCCATATCTTTCCTGTAATGAGGCGACCAGAACTGGACACAACACTCCAGATGTGGCCGAACCAGGGTTTTGTATAGCTGGAGCATAACTTCACGGCTCTTGAACTCGATCCCTCTATTAATGAAAGCTAACACGCCATACGCCTTCTTATCAACTCTATCTACCTGGGTGGCAGCTTTCAGGGAACTGTGGACATGAACCCTGAGATCTCTCTGCTCCTTCACACTTCTCTTCACAACCTCACCCCCTCGCCTGAGGCATGGTGACCCTCACCACCAGTCATCTCTCTCGAATGAGAGAAAAGTCTATAGTCCTCTGGGACTGTAGTGTCTTTTTCCTTACCTCTCACAACCATTGATCAGACATTGCCATTCTCCCATAAACGGGCCAGAAAATGGTAGTTGGTTGATGAGGAACCTGGAATGTGGGGGAGAGGAAGACTGGATCTTTGGAGACTAGGAGGATAAAGTGATGTGAAACTGAAATGAACATTATGCACTACATAGGGGGTCACATAATCTGGATTCCATGGTCAAATGGCTCAGGTAGCGGAAATAAAAATATTATTAACATTTGTTAATGGGATATGAGTATTGCTGGCTTGGCCAATGTTAATTGCTCATCCCTAATTGCCCTTGAGAAAGTGGTGCTGAGCTGCCCTCATCCGTCTAGGAGGTAACGATACTGGAGGGGAAGCCTCCATCAAATCTTTGTCAAATTCTCTGACTGTGAATGGTATCCTTCAGCCTCAGATGTGCCAATTCTAACCTAGTGTAAAGATGCAGAGATTACATTGGAGTTTGCAGACAGATTGAGAGTTTAACAAGTGCTAATTGGATTTAACCTGCTCCAAGTATACCTTGAACAGAACGTACCAAGGCAGTCTCCAGTTGGGCCCTGGGGTCAGAATGTGGGAGATGGGTCTGACGATGGGAACTTAAGAGAGAAAACAAAGAGAGAAACTGTAACCAGCAAAACCTGCAGGACCCACAGCAGCAGAAGTAGCAATGTACTGACAGCAAACACTCCAGGAAAGGAGCAGCCAGCATGGAAATGTCTTTGAACTGCATTTGCATTGATGGCAATACAACCATAAACTATCACCAGAAGCGCCAACCTTAGCAATGGTGCTGTACTCTAAATCAAACACACTATATATTACTTGGACTTTATTGTGGGTGACTAGTGAAAGTTCGTTTCAACAGGCTAACAACCGAGGACCAAGGAAACAGAGGCAGATTTCTTACCAGAGGGGAGGAAGTAGATTTTGTTTTTTATGAAGGTGACTAAACCATAAGATGTTTCTGCACAAGTGGCTATGGAAGCTTAAGCCATTTAACATCATTTAAAAGTGAATGGAAAAAGTATATAAAAAGAAGGACTATAAGTGGTCTGATGGAATGGGGTTATTACGGAGTGCATCAGAGGCTTAGTGGCCATTATCTTAATATAATTTTTACTACTCTATGAAAATCTTGCAATATTGTGTCTGAGCTGAGGGAAGATTGTAGTAGTGCTAGAGATGAGCTGATGTGCTTTGTGAGAAGTGCCCCAAATACAAAGCCTGCTGACTTATGTGCAGCTGCTCAGTCTGGTTCAGGTCAGAGTCTCCAGGTTTTGACACATAAAATCTACGTATAGATCAGCTCTGACTTAGTTCAGAGTTATCACTTTTATCCAGAGATGGTGTTCAAATCAAATTCCCAAGAGATGGGGAGCTAAATACAGCCAATTAAATGTGGTATTAAGATGGGGAGTCTGACCACATCTTGTGCAATGGAAGGGGACTCTGGCTATGGAATGAAAATCAGCAGGTTATAGGATTACTACTAATTACTTCCAGTTATTTAGAAACTAGCAGAAAGTTAATTTTGTTTTTACAAGTTATAAGTGGAATAAGAATGTATTCTTATATATTTATAATACTATATATAGTATTGCTAAGTGTGATATCAAGAATTACTATTAGTTACTATTGAAATCAAACTTTCTTCCACCTCTAATTTCTCTTGAATTTCTTTCTCATCTCATTCCCTGCTGACAGGCAGAACCCTTGATCTCAGTACATTTCACACATTTTCAGGTGCAAAACCACAAGTGCAGATACTCAAGTACAAAGGACCCTAACTGTAATAAGTTAAATGCAATAATATTTGTGGAAACACCTGACTAAGCTTTAAGATTTGCCTTCAAATAGAGTTGGCAATCCTAACTGCAACACCACCAATATAAACAACGTGATCCCAAAAACATCTCTAACCAATTCACAGGCATATTCGGACAGAAATGAATAGCAACAATCCGCTAAAGACACAGTAGAACAGGTGGTAATCAGCTAATTCAAACAATTGCATTTTAAAGAAAGATATTGAAGGCAGCTGGTGCTATATAGAACCAAAAAAGTCATAGAAAGAAATTTCAATGCTGGCAGAAGACACCACTACCTGTAACAACCTCCTGCAAAATATCTGAACTCCTTCAATTCTGGCCTCTTTCTCATCTCCTGCTTTAAACCAGCAGGCCAGGCAGCATCAGAGGAGCAGGGAAGCTGACGTTTCGGGTCTGGACCCTTCTTCAGAAAATTTTCTGAAGAAGGGTCCAGACCCGAAAC
>NW_025972711.1:0-9528 GCF_021869965.1 Rhincodon typus
TAGAGATTTACTTGAACTGAGATAAGGTAAAGCTTTTCCAGCTCACTGAATATTTGTAATTTTCCAAGTTGCTAGAAAGCATAACTATGCACACCTTAGGATTTATTCATGATTAACCATTACATTTCAGGAAGCATTATCCATGCTTTCTGACAAAAGCAATTGGAAAATATGGATGACCTTTAATATTAAATATTTTAATTCTAGATTATTTTTAAACGAAAGTGTTCACACAGGTTTGTGAGAAAGATTCATAAATGGAAAATTGATGAATACACTAAATTAAGCTGTTTTTCCCAGATAATGAACAATCAACAATTTATTTGCTTATCCAGGTAATCAAAACGAAGCACTGCAATAATTTTGCAGGAAAATCCTGCAAACTCTGGTTGTGAAGAACAAGAGAGAAAAAGAGAGGAAAGCTATTGAACAAGAAGCAGTTTAATCTTTGAGACGTCTTGCTGAGGTGTAAAGGCCCTAAAAAATTAGACGCTGTGATTGCAGGAATGATATTCTGTTTAAACAATTTAATGAAGAAAAATGTAACATTATCATTTTTAAAAACCATTTTGCAGTCAACTGAACCATTTTAATTTTATCAACAAACAAAAAAACAGATGAAAGCAAACCAGTCACCTGTACTATCCCTCTCACATTTTTCTTTGCAACTGGATGCATATGCCTTTGATATTTTGAAGTTTTATTTAGTGAAAGGAACAAATGATAAATTTGCAATTTGTGACTTGACTAAGTCGACCATGAAGAAACTAATTTTCCACGCTCATTTTCAGAATGCATTCAGATGAATTAAATACTTATGCATTAAATTAGTGCTATCTTTGGCTGCAGAGTGCTTCCAGAAAGTGACAAGTGTCAATTAATTTTCTAAGGAAGGAAACACAGGGATAATACTAAATAGGTGAAATTAATATATAAGAATTGTATTTTCTTCTGTAAATGTGTGTATAAACGTGATTAATATGCAATGGCATTTTTTGACATATGTTCATGAAGAGATAAAAATATATTCACTTGCAAAGGAAGAATATAAAAAGGTGATTGAAACTTTTCTGAAACTATAAATTAAAACATTAACTGTCTTGTCTCATTTACTAAATCAGATATTAGTTTTCAAAAATTTTAATCAATTTATGAAATTGATCTGGTCATTCCAAAAATGAGAATATTGCAAGTATTTTTGGCTGTACTCCCATTAAATTCCCACTGCACTCATTTTAAGATATTGACCTTGAAATTCCAAGGCTCTAAATCTCCTTTTCATGGTCTTGGTATCGTCATGGTGTCCCCTTAATGACTTCTAACAACAGAATAGGCTATGAACTTCTGGTTAAGTTTTGCAAATGAATTTCCTGCTTCAATGCTTCAATTGTATTAAAAATCTCAGTAGAAGAATTGGTTTCTGAGGGAAGCTAAGCATTAAATTGTTTGTCATAGTGGACCACAATGTGAATCACTCCAGTGCATTCTCCAGATGATTTTTTGAAATTCATTTGTGGGATGTGGGCATCGCTGGCTAGACAGCATTTATTGTCCGTCCCTAGTGGCCATGAGAAGGTAATGGTGAGCTGCCTTCTTGAACTTCTGCAGTCCACCTGCTGTGGGTTGACCCACAAGGCTATTTGGGAGGAAAATCCAGGATTTTGACCCAGCGACAGTGAAAAAGTGGTGATATATTTCCAAGTCAGGATGGTGAGTGGCTGGCAGAGGAACTTGAAAGTGGTAGTGTTCCCATGTATCTGTTGCCCTTGCCTTCTAGATGGAAGTGGTCATGGAATTGGAAAGTGCTGTCCAAGGATTTTTGGTGAATTTCTGCAGTGCATCTTGAAGACTGTATACACTGCTGCTACTGAGCGTAAGTGGGGGAGGGAGCAGATGCTTAAAACATTTGAAAGAAATACTTGCGATAGAGAACACCTTGCTCAGTCCCTGGTTGTCCCAAAGTGCTTTATAATCAAAAGAAGTAATGTTGAAGTGTGGTCACTGCTGTAATTGTAGGAAATCTGACAGAGGACTTCAGAAGAGCAATCTCTCTCTAGAGCAGTAATGTGGTAATGACCAGATAGTCTAAATTTTGTGAGATTGTTTTGAAGGACAAATACTGATCAGGCTGACAGGGATAATTCCCCTGTTCTTCTCTATTTCATGCTGGCTTTTGCATCCATTGGAAAGGGGCCTCTGAAAGATGGCATCACAGTGTTCTTTCAGCATTGCAGTGGAGTATCAATTCAGATTTTTGTACTCCAGACTCCACCCTAAGACTTAAACCTATAATTCAGATTCCGAAAAAGAATGCTACCAACCGAGGAATGACAGAAACAGACAGTTTCTGCCACTGCACAGCATCCTTCGATTATCATTAATTTCACAACTTCCTACAGTCTGGAAAACAATGATCCAGCTATTTCATTACTTCATTGTCTGTTGGACCTCAGATGGATTATTCATCACTTCAATCAGCTGCTTGTAAATACTATATATCTTTATTATCATGACAGCCATGGCAAAGAAATGAAAATTTCACTATATATTTAAATAACTGCAAGGAGGAGACAATACGTACTTGACCTATGAACAATAAGTTTTCCAAGGAAACCAGAGCAAGGAAATTATAAATACTTCAAAGCTGTGATGATGCCATGAGACATTGGTGAATTTAAAGTTTTACAAATGTCATAGCAATAGAAATACTGTAGATATTATTTCAAAATTGAGTTAAGCACTAATTATTAAATACAGACTTTCATGTACCCCATTTCCACATAAGTAATTAAATTAACTGGAAACAGAATTATCACTAGAGCACAATTGCACTGTTATGACACTCTTTAAGCTTAATATAGCTAACAGAGAGAGAACAGGGCTGTGAAATTACATGAAGAGCTACCATAAGAATGCTTAATGCACGTGTCAGAAATTTCTTTCATCAGTATTTTAGAAACAAACAATAGTTTCCTCTAGCGTAATAACTGAGTCAATGTAAATTGATCATTTTGCTACCCCTCGATGGTACTGACTACAAACTGTCCTTTTAAAAAGAAACAGGTTTAATTTTTCACCACAGCACACAGAGGATATCACAACCCTCAGCTGGCATCAGTAAGATCTCAGTTATGATGCTCAAATCAGCATTACACTGTAAAAATTGTCTAGCACCATTGGACCATATATAAAATGCTTCACATCTATCAACTGTATCATTAGTTGAATATATGTCTCTGTCTGATTGACACAGGTTTCCAATAAATAGTCACACTAATACAATTAATATTCCATCAGGAAAATATTAAAATAATATATGTGATTAATGATATTAACATATTCAGTTACAGTTTAACAATTCATTCCATCTTGTGTCATTTATCAGCACGAACGAATGCTCTTAAGTCAATGAAAAATGACTCACTCATGTTACTTCATATAATTGAATGTAAAGTCTCCAACTGAAAACAATTACCATATACATTCAAAAAGCCTTTTGAGAGCAAAGATCAGGTAATGCTCATTCATGTGCAATCAATTGCTCTTCACAATTTGTGGCACTGCACAAACATATCCAGGTTTCTTAATCATCTTGTTGATATTTGCAACCAACCTGTCTAGATATTTTATAACACACCTCTGTAACAGTTGGGACTTAAACCCAAGCCTCCTAGTCTAGAGGTACGGACACTACCTCTGCACCACAATAGCTGTTCCTAATCTGGTGATGGTAGATACTTTTCATCAACCTGTCTAGACTTTTACAAAAAGCCTCTGGAGCAGGTGGGATCCAGGCCACCTTGTCCAGAGGCAGGGATATTGTCACTGTGCCACAAAACTCCTCCCAAATCATCTCATGCACATCAGAAATTGAGTTAGTCTGATATGAAGGAATAATTAAGAATTAGCATCTTTGGTTTAATCACACCTCAGAAACAAACCAAATTGTAACATCAAATAGCATAACATGACATAGAAGCAGAATACGTGTCTTCAGCATTGGAGTTTTGGAAAGCTCCTGATTGTAGCCTCGGATTTGGCAGTAGCAGAGCAATCTATGGTATTTGATACAGCAGAAAGCCACCCATCTCTACTGAAGTTCGCAAATTCAGACCTTTCAGGATTTTCACTGGGGTGGGCAGACTTTGGAAGTCAGGAATGGCCATGAAGGTGGGACAGAAGGACAGAAAACTTCTTGGAATGTAAATTAGAGCACATTAAAGGTAGCATTGGAGACATACTACCATGGAGCAAGGTCAGTAAGGAAGGGAATAAAGGCAAGTGGACAATTCCATACCAGGGTCAAACTTGAGCACCAGTAATTTTGATCATCTGAGAGGCACAGGAGGTTCAGACTGGCATCTTTAAACTCTGGGAACAGGTCTCAGTCTCAGCTGTCAGAACTCATAACGGATTATCAGAACTCATGAAAAAGCTGGCAGCTGAGGCAGACCCTTCATCCGATGACATACTTTTGAAATGAAGTAGAAAACACAACAGCCAATTTGTGCACAGAAAGGTCCCACAAGCACCATTGACAGATTAGTTTTTGTTGCTTGGGTTGAGAAGAGTTTCATTGATCTTCTCCAAATTACGCCACATGATCTTTTATAATCACTTGAGATAGCAGACAATGTTTAGCTTCTCTTCCCAAAAACAATGCCTCTGACTGTACAGAATGTCCTTTATTAGATTGAATCTGGACATTTTCTTCAAAGTCCAAGGCGAGAGGTTGCATCCCAAGACTTTGACCAGAAGCAACAATACTTCCAAATGGCTGATACACAAAGGACAACTTATTGTTGCATTTTCTTGGTTCCATGATATCTCAATAAAAGTGCAGATAGGCTTATCTCCTTTTTAAAATTCTGCTTTTTTTTTCTGTTCTCCTTAAATCCTCTGTGCTACTACAAATCCTCTCACCAATCTTACTCCCACTGTCACTGATGCTCTTGATCCTGGATTCATGTTTTATTGCTGCTTCTGTATGCCTCCTTCCCCACTCATTGGCCTTTTCGTCATAATACTAACTTAACCGAAGGACAAACAAGCAGTGTTGGAAAATTCACCTGTATTCAGATGAGTCTGAAATATAATCTTACTACATTGGAGCTGAAAAGAGTTGCATTACATCTAAACTCATTGTATTTAAAGTTAGGAATTGGGTTAGCATTGGGTGCAGAATTAAAATAGGAATGAGGATCAAACCTTATTTTCAGATTGGCCAGATATATTGTCGGCAGCAATTTTACTTTGTTTAAGGAATTAAAGGTAAAGTTGAGAGTTTTACAGGTAAACAGATAAAAATTATGTTACAGAAGTGGAGAAACAGATTAAGCATTTGAAAAGGTATGCACACAGGACTACCTAAGAAGGTAAGAGCACATGAAGTTGAAGGTAATACATTAGCATGGATAAAGGATTGACTACCTAACGGAAGATGGATAGTTTGGATAAGGGGGGCTTTTTCAGGATGTGGAGTGTTATAAAGATCCATCCTAGAACCACAATTATTGACAATTTATATTAGTGACTTGAATAACGAATATGAACGTACTGTAGCCAAGTTTGCAGATGGTACAAGAATAAGTCGGAAGGCAAATGGTGAGGATAACATACATTGTCTGCAGAGGGATAGAGACAGGTTTAATGACTGGGCAAAAACTTGGCAGGTGGAATATAATGTGGGAAAATGTCAGATTATGCACTTTGGCAGGAAGAATAGAGGAACTGAAGATTACTTACATGGTAAATGACTGCAAAAAGTCCCAGTATAAAGGGATTTGGATGTTCTGTTGCATAAATCATAAAAGCCGGCATCCAAGTTCATGGGTAATAGCCAAGGCAAATGGAATGGTCTTTATTTCAAATGGAAGAGACTTTAGAAACAGAAGATCTTGCTACAACTCTACAGGGCACGAGTAGGACCACAGCTAGAATACTGTGAACAATTTGGTCACTTTATGGAAGGAAATATATCCTGGCATTGGGGCAGTCCAGAGAAGATTCTTCAAGTTCATCCTGACTGTGCAAGGATTTTCTTACAAGGAGAGCTTTAGTAGGCTTGGCTTGTACTCTTTGGAGTTTAGGAGAATGATAGGAGACTTTATTGAAACATATAAGATTTTTAGGGGGCTTAACAGGGTGGATGCAGAAAGATTGTTTCCTCTTGTGGGAGAGTCAGAGACCAGAGGCTATAATTTCAGAGCAGGTAGTTACCCATTTAAACCAGAGATGAGGATTTTTTTTCTCTCAGAGGGTGGTAAATCTGTGGAATTCTTTACCATAGACAGCTACTGTGTCTGAGTCCAGTATGTTCAAGGCTGACATGGACAGGTTTCTAATCAGTAAGAGAATGAAGACAGGAAAGTGGAGCTGAGGATCATACATAATCTCATTGAGTGGTGCAGCAGACTCGATGGGCTGAATGGTCTATTTCTGCTCTTGCATTTATGGTGCTTACTCAAAGATTTTACAGACTTTACAAATACTTTCGCAAAGATTGAATGACAACATCTATGCAAATTGTTAGATTTTCTGTTCGCTGATGATTGCAGAATATTCAACACTGTTTTCAAATCTTTAGTTCCACAAGCAGTCAATGTCCAAATGCAACAAGGTCTGATCAATACAGGCTTGGGCTGAAAAGTGATAAGTAATGTTTGTGCCACACAAACACCAGGGAATGCTCATCTCTAACAAAAGAGAACCTAAACACCATCCTTTGAATTCAAAGGATGTTATCTTCACTAAATGCCCCACTATCAACATCCTTGGGGTTGCCATTGACCAGAAACTGAACTGGAACAGCCATGTGAATATATTGGCTACAAGAGCTGCTCAGAAGCTAGTGAGTAACTCACTCCCAAAAACCTATTCACTGTCAACAATGCACACGTCAAGAATCTGGTGGAATAATCAGACTTGTCTCCATGAATGCAGGTCCAACATCATTTAAGAAGCTTGACACCATCCTGAACAAAGCAGCCTACTTGGATGGCAGCACAACCACAAACACTCACTCTTGCTGCATTTGGACAAAAACTGCCTCATTATGTTTGGATTTGCAAATGGTGCTGAACATTGTGCATTCATCAGCAAACATTCCCACTTCTGACGGAAAGATCACTGATTAAGCAGCCTGATATCATTAGACCAATGACCTCATGAAGAACTCCTACAGAGATGTCCTGGAGCTGAGATGACTGACCACCAATAACCACGACCACATTCCTTTTGTATTAAGTATGGCTCCAAACAGAGGCAAGTTTTCCCTCGATTTCCATTGACTCCAGTTTTGTTGGGCTCTTTGATGCCACCTAATCAATTATGGCCTTGTTGTCAAGGGCTGTTACTCTTATCTCACCTGTAGAATTCAGCTCTTTTGTCCATGTTTCAACTAAAGATGTAATGAGGTCAAGAATTGAGTTTCTAAGATTCATCAACAGAGTGGTGTGGGGCATGAGTATACATGGTGCTCAGGACGAGGAGATTTCTTTGCCTGTGTTTGACCTCATAGCATGTGACTTCATTGGGTTCAGAGTCAATGGTGAGGATTCCTAGGGCAACTCCCTCCCAATGGTATATCACTCTGCCATCACCTCAGCTGGGTGCGTCCTGCCAGTTGGATAGGATATAACCTTGGATAGTGATGGTGTTTTCTAGGACACTGTATGCAAAATATGATTCTGTGAGTATGACTACATCATGCTGTCACTTAATTACAGCTCTCCAATTTTTGTTACTAGACCCCAGATATTAGTAAGGAGGACTTTGCATAGTCATCAGGGCTGTGTTTGCCATTATCATTTCTGGAGCATGGGCCAACACCAGGCAGTATTTCCAGTTTTTTTTCTTATTTTCCTTTCTAGTGGTTGATGCAATGAGGCTATTTCAGAGAACAGTTAAGAATCACATATAGACTAGACCAGGTAAGAATGGACATTTCCTTTCCTGAAGGGCATTAATGATTTGGAATTTTGTTTTCCACAACAAAGGTTTTGTGGTCATCATTAGACTTATAATTTCAAATGTTTATTAAATTCAAATTCCACCATGGTGGGATTTGAACTTGGGTCCCCAGACCTTTACCTGGGTCTCACAATTACTAGCCCAATGACAATACCTCTAGGCCATTGCCTCCCCCCTCAATATTCTACCATATTAGTTGCTGTTGACTCCAACTGATTGATTTGGTAAAGATAATTCCCAACTATATTCCAAAGGGTAAAACTATAACAACATCACAAACCAGAGTAGCAAAAATTAATATACAGTGTTTCAATACATCAGCCAGTTACACCTTGTGCTGGACCCAATCAATGTCTACAAATTATTTTTGCAAAAAAAAACTTCTGAATGACAAACAGATGGAAAAAGTCCAAAAGAAATATTATAATATATAGCGCAATCAGCACAAACGTTTAGCACACAGTTGTGAACTGATTGACATCATGGTAAACTATAACTCACACTGGTATTAAAGAATAAAAAAGGGAGAAAGTAACTTGTATTTATGTAGCAGCATTAACTGCCTCAGGATAATTCATAGCACTTTACAGCCAATGGAATACTTTGGAAGCATTGCTAAAGCATTGTTGCAAAATAGGAAGTAAGAGAGCTAATTTCTGAACAGTAAATAATAAATGCACCATCCTACGTCTTTATTCATTCTTATATTTAGAGGGGTAAAATCAATTAAGGCTTACCAATTGCTCTTGATACTTGGCATCTACAGCTTGGCATCAACACTTTATTAATTCAAAAACTCTTCAAAGCAACTGTTACCAGTTAACAAATCTCGTTGAAACATGAATCACAAGGCATCTGCTCCTATGATGCTGCTTGGCCTGCTGTGGTCATCCAGCCCTGCACCTTGTTGTCTCTCTCATTGAAAAGTTTGTTGTTGTAGCACACCTTTCAAACTCAATTGTTAAAATAATTGCAAAAAATCAGGTTGATTAATATAACATGAAGGTATTAGCAAACTTGTTGATTAACATTTTCGAACATAGGAAGGAAACCAGAAGGATTCTGCATTTCTGAAGAAGGGTCTAGGCCCGAAACATCAGCCTTCCTGCTCCTCTGATGCTGCTTGGCCTGCTGTGTTTATCCAGCTCTACACCTTGTTATCTCAGATTCTCCAGCATCTGCAGTTCCTACTATCTCTGAGTTATATGTAGGTGGAGTTGAGTTCGATAGCTTGCTGAGGAATGGATCATTTGTAATGCAACATCAAATCAGTAAATGACAATAGGGTATCATTATTAGAGATAGTAGGAACTGCAGATGCTGGAGAATCCAAGACAACAAGGTGCAGAGCTGGATGAACACAGCAGGCCAAGCAGCATCATAGGAGCAGAAAGGCTGACGTTTCGGGCTAGACCCTTCATCAGAAATGGGGGAGGGGAAGGGGATTCTGAAATAAATAGGGAGAGAGGGGGAGGCGGATAGAAGATGGATAGAGGAGAGAATAGGTGGAGAGGAAACAAACAGGTCGAAGAGGCGGGGATGGAGCCAGTAAAGGCT
>NW_025972712.1:0-9527 GCF_021869965.1 Rhincodon typus
CTTGATTAGCACCATATCATTAGCACCATAACATTCACACACTCCTGTAGAAGCAGTGTATATCATTTACAAGAAATTCACTGTTGCGACTTAAACAGCACCGTCCACACCCATAACCACTGCCACCTAGATGGGCAAGAGCAGCAGATACATGGGAACGTCACCACCTGCGAGTTCACCTCCAAGCCACTCACCATCCAGACTTGAATATATATTTACTGTTGTTGGGTCAAAATCTTGGAACCCTGACAGTACTGTGAGTATACCTATACTAAATGGACTGCAGCAATTCAAGGAGGCAGCTCACCAATCACGTTCCTAAGGTCAGCTTAGAAAGGGCAATAAATACTGGGCTAGACACCGACACCCATCTCCTCGAATGAATAATACAAATCCTTTCAAATAGATCTTTGACCTTACACTGCACATCTGCCTTTGCCATGTATCCCTTAATGATTAACAAATGCCTACCTAAGAAATTCCATTTGAAAGTAAGAGCTGATGTAGTATCAATTGATGTATGCAGAAGATAGTTTCAACTTCTACTACTCTTTCTATGTAGAAATATTTCCTAATTTCATTCATAAATGCTCTGATTCTAATTTGTAGGCTCTGCCCTCAATCCTAAAGACCTTAATCAGAAAAATAGTTTCTCCAAGTCCACCCCATCTGTTCCCTTAATACATGGAAAAGTTTGATCATGTTTTCCATTAAGCTTTCAAATTCCATGTTGTAGTTTAATCCTTGGAGTCCAGTATTTTTGTAGAGTTGGGACTACTCCACAGCCATTTATAAGTTCTGGGACTTGTCTGCATCCTGCATCACCAACCTGGCTAGCTCTATTTTGTGGCTGGGCATCTCCTGCTGCAAAATCTCGTGCAGTCAGGTCCACTTCTACATGATTCATGGCTATAGCATCATATAGCACAGAAGATCCTCTTTTGCCTGTTGAGTCGATGCCAACATATCTACACAAATCACACTTTCCAGCTTTTGGCTCATAACCTCAAATGTTATGACATTTCCAGTGCTCCTCCATGTACTTTTTAAAGATTGTGAGGTTTGCTGCCTCTACTCCCTTCCAACACACTGTATTCCAGATTTCCACTACCGTCAGTGTCAAAACATTTTTCCCAGATTGCCTCCTAACCATTGCCCTTCACCTTAAAATTATGCTCCCTCCTTATTTACCCTTCAACAAAAGAGAACAGCTGGTTCCTATCCACCCTGTCCATGCCCCTCATCATCTCATACAGCTCAATCAGGCTTCCTCAGTTTTCTTTGCTCTAAAGACAACAACTCAAGCCTGTTACTGGCAGGATCAGATAGAGTCAGCATGGACTTACGAAAGGAAAATTATGCTTGACAAATCTACTGGAATTCTTTGAAGATGTAACCCATAGAGTTGATGAAGGGGAACCAGTGAATGCAGTTTATTTGGACTTTGAGAAAACTTCTGTTGAAGTTCCAGGTTAAGAAATTAGTGTGTAAAATTGAAGTATGTTTTATTGTGGGTAGTATACTGAGATAGATAGGAATTGGTAGGCAGACTGGAGACAAAGAATGGGAATAAATGGGTCTTTTCCAAATGATATGCAGTGATTGAGGTACTGCAGGAATCAGTGGTAGGAACCCAGCTAATCAAAATATGTGTAAAGGATTGGATGAGGAAACTAAATGCAATCTCTCCAAATCTGCATTTGCACCCACATACAAAGCTGGGTGGGAGGGTGAGCTGGGGGTCAGATTCAGAGATGCTGCAGTGCCATTTGGACAAGCTGAGAGAGCTGGGAAATGCATAGCAGATGTAGTATAATGTACATAAATGTGAGGTTTTCAACTTTAGTAGCAAAAACAGGAATGAATGGCTATAATTTGAGAGAGAAGAATGTGCCTGGGACCTGGGTGTCCTCATACACTAATCGCTGAAGGTAAGTATGGCAATGCAGCCAGCAGTCAAGGACGCAATTGATCTTTTTGCCTTCATAGCGAGAGGATTCGAGAACAAGAGCAGGGATCCCTTGCTGTAATTATACAGGGCCTCGGTGAGACCATACCGAGAATATTGTATACATTTTTGGTCTCGTCATCTGAGGGAGGATGCTCTTGCAATAGAGCAGGTGCAGTGAAGGTTTGCTAGACTACTTACAAGGATGGCAGGACTGAATTATGAGGAGAGGCTTAGTTGCTTAGTAGCTTAGTACTATATTAGTTGGAGTTCAGGAGAATAAACGAGGATCTCATAGAAACCTATAGAATTGTAACAGGGAAGTCCAGAATGAGGGGTCACAATCTAAGGATACAGAGTGAACCATGTAGGACTCAGATGACAAATTTTTTCATCTGGAGAGTGGTGAGCCTGTGGAATTCATTACCACAAAGCAGTCAAAGCCAAAACGTTGAAGGATTTCACAAAGTAGTTGGATATAACATTTGGGGCTAAAGAGATCAAAGGAAATGGAGGAAAAGGAAGAGGCTATTGAGTGGGATGATCAGCATGATCATAATGAATGGCAGAGGAAGCCCAAAGAGTTGAATGGCTTACTCCTCCTATTTTCTACGTTTCTGTCCAGCCTCTCTCCAAAGCTAATATGCTCCAACTCAGGCAACAACCTGCTGAATTTCCTCTAAACCCCTCCACTGCAGTCACGTCCTTCCTGTAAGGTGGCGACCAGAACTGTACATTGTACTGCAGCTGTGGCCTAACCAAAATTATGTACAGTTCCATGCTCTTGGACTCTGTGCCACGACTAATGAAGGCAGATGTCTCATGTGCCTTCTTAACCAGTCTATTAACCTGTTCTGCTGCCTTTTGGTAGCTGTGGAGAAGCACGCCAAAATCCTTCTGTTCCTCTGAGCTTCCTAGTATGCTACCAGTCACTGAGTCCTCCCTTGTCTTGATACTTCTTCCAAAGTGTATCACCTCACACTTTTCAAGGTCATATCCCATCTGAGCTGCCCATCTGACTACACATATTCTGAATTTTTAAAGATTTGTTCAAATGATTTTATCCACATCCCTGCCATTTCCTCTGCATTCTCTCCATTGCTTCTACACAGTCTCTAAGTTCTCCACGAGCCCTTTAATTTCCTTTCACCCAGTGTGGACTATTTACAGAACCAACTCATCATTTAATAACACAACAACATGTCCTGAGGAAAAATATAACTAAACAGAAATCTTTTTTGAGAAATACTTCAGTTCCTACAATCCTACAAATTAGACAAGGCAATTGTAGTTTCAGTAACAGAGAGTTTAACCAATTCACACCTCTTAATCTTGCCCAAATAAACATCAAGACCCTAACAGAAGAGTTCACAGAATGGCTAGTTTATTATAAATACATAAACCCATCAATGGGAGAGGTCAACAATTCACTTTAGTTGTCAAATCAGAGCTCCTGCTGAATTAATGGGCTTGTCAGTTTTGGCTGTAATCCAAGTACTCGTGATGAGCACAGGTGGCCATCATGATGTCTGACCATCTATTTCTACTGAAACTACCCTTGATGACAGAACTAGAAGACCTGAAAGTTTCTGAATCAAAGAACTGAAACAGATATTCTAATCAGCCTGTATCGGCATTCACCCACATCCATTGCTGCCGATGCTCTGCTTCTGAATTTGGTAGATCAAATTCCATCCCGCACCTGCTCCCTGGAGCAAAATCGACTGATGCTAGTCACTTTTTACAAAAAAATGAGTTAGGAAATTTCCCAACTGTCTTGGTAGCCAGAAACTGGTCCCCAGTAGCATTCGGATAAATTTATGGTATATTCCCCACCAAGTTGTTACTAAGTTGTTCTGCCCAAAACTGCTCATGGTACTGTCTCTGTGGTCTTTAACGCTAAAATGACCATGTTGCTTAAATAACGAGAAAATATTTAGAAATAACTAGTACAGATTTAAATGGGACAGTTGTGCTTGATAAACGTCATAGTTGAGATTTACCAACAGCAAATTGTGGCAGAGGCTGGGTGGGATGCTGTTTGGAGTGTTGGTGTGGACTTGATGGGCTGAATGGCCTGTTTCTGCACTGTAACCATTCCATGATCTTATGATTATATGATTCTAAATGAAAGAGTTTAAGACCGACAAATAATTTTACACAAAATGTTGTGAGGCTGTGGAATCCACTATCAGAGTTGATGTTTGAGGCAGAAACTGTGCTGACGTTGATTAGATTAGGGTTAGTTTGGTTAGATAGATGAGTGAAAGATGTTGAAGGTGTACGAAACAGGATGCATAAGCGTGCTGAGGACCATTTAATCACAGGCATGAGATACAAACATGGACTAGGTGGATTTGGTAGCCTGCTTTTGGTTATTTTAGTTGCATTTCTGAGTGTGATTTATGGATACTATTTTATTATATCTCATTATTTTGCTTAGAAACCAAGTCCTGTGAAAAATGTGGTGCATGTCTTTCCAAATAATGATCAAGAGGTGAAAAGAGAAGAAGGCAACAACATTTTGAATGCCACAGACTCTGGCAAGCCTTTGACAAATGATTCCTTCATGCGTTTCCTGGAAAATGAAAATGGTGATTGTGGGGAAACTAAGCAACATCAGAATTTGGTAAAACTACCAGTGACGTCACAGAACTTTGATTCTAAGGAGGATGTTCCTAATGGACAGTTAGAAAGGATTCCATCTGGACAAGGGAGCATGGAGAATACCAGAATTACTCCTCTGCAGCTGACAATAAATGATAGAAGTTGCCCAGATGTCCTCCAGAGAGATTGTCAAGGAGATCTGGATGTGTTCCATCACTCTAAAGCCCCCTTTACCTGTAATAATTCAAAGAGTCATTTCGAATGCATCTGTGGAGAAAGTGGACTGGCTGATTATAAAGCGCGGGTGCAGTGTCTGAAGTGTCATTTATGGCAGCATGCTTCATGTGTAAATTATAAGGAAGAAGACATGAAGATCAGGCCATTCTACTGCCCACACTGTCTTGTCACTATGCAACCTGTGCCAACATCCGCAACCCTCATCATCTCACCCAGTTCAATCTGCCATCAATGGGTGGATGAAATTAATAGGCATGTGAGGTCTTCTTCCATTTCTATCTTGGTAAGGAATCTGACAATGAAAAAGCTTGAATCTTAAACATATAGTTTTTCTTCCTTTTCTCACTGCTTTATCCTTTCCCACTCGTTTCTTCTTCACTTAAGAAGATAGAAATAGGAACATGAGTAGGCCTTCTGGCCCCTTGAACCTGGTCTGCCATTTAATAGGACCATGGCTGATCTGACATTCCTCACACCCACTTTTCTGCATTTTCCTCATAGCCCTTGATATCCCGACTGATCAGTAATTTATCTATCTCAGCATTGAACGTACGTAATAACTCTGCTCCTACAGCTCTCTGCGGCAAGGAGTTCCTAAAATACTAATTTCAGTCTTAAATTGGCACACCTTTATTCTGAAACTATGCCCTTTGTTTCACCTGAGGGGAAACATCCTCTCAGCATTTAGCCTGTCAAGCCGCTTAAGAATCCTATATATTTTAATGAGATTACCTCTCATTCTTCTAAACTCCACTGAGCAGAGCGCCAACCTGTTTATCCTTTGCTCATAAGACAATTCCTCCATACTAAACATCATCCTAGTGAACCTTCTCTGAACTGCCTTCAATGAAATGATATATTTCCTTAAATAAGGGGATCAAAACTGCTCACGGTACTCCAGATGTTGTCTCCAGCACCTTGTACAGATGCAGTAAGACTTCCTTACTCTTTTACTCCAATCCCCTCAAAATAAGGGTCAATACATCACTAACATTCCTGATTACCTGCTGCATCTGTGTGCTAGCTGTCTGCGTCTCAAGCACAAGTACCAAGTCCCTTTTGTGTTGCAGCTTTTTGCAATTTTTCTTCCTTTAAATAATACTCTGTTCTTTTGATCTCCCTTGTGAAATGAACAACTTTGCATTTTCCCACATTGTACTCCCATTTGCCAGCTTTTTGCCCACTTACTTGACCTATCAGTATCTCTCTGTAAACTGTTTCTATCCCTCTTGCCTTCTGTGTTTCAACCTATTTTTATGCTGTCTGCAAATTTGGCTACAGTTCTTTCTTCCAAGTTATTAATATATATTGTAAACAGTTTGTGTTCTCAACTCAAATTGTTGTGGTCCCTGTGGAACCCCACTGGTTACAGTTTGCCAACCTGAAAACGAACCCCTTATCCCCACTTGCTATTTCCAGCCCATTAACCAGTTTTCTATCTATGCCAATATACTACCAGCAATACCGCAGGCTTTTATGATTTAACATTTTATGAGGTACCTTGTTGAATGCTTTTAGTTGTGACTTCCTCAAAAAATTATCTTAAGTTAGTCAGACATGGTTTTTTTTTCATCAAGCCATGCTGACTGTGATTGGATTATAACTTTCCAAATATCCTGCTATTACTTCCATAATAATTGATTCCAATAATTTTCTATCAAACAGATGTTAGGCTAATCAGTCTATAGTTACTGGCTGCATGACTCCCTTGTTAAATAGGGATGTCACATTGGCAGTTTTACAATGCTGTTGGACTTCTCCAGAATCACCAATGCATCCACAATCTCTTAGCTACCTCTTTTAGGATCCTAGGATACAAGCCATCAGGGCCAAGGGACTTGTCTGCCTTTTAGCCCCGTTAGTTTGTCTTGGGCTACTTCTCTAGTGATGGTGATATATTTAATACCTCCCACCATTATTCCTTAGTATGAATGGCATGTTTGAAGTATCTTCCACCATAAAGACTTGTGAAAAATATCTTTTTAACTACTGTGCCATTTCCTTGTTCCCTTAACTGTCATCCCAGATTTAATCTCCAAGGGGCTAATGTTCACTCTGACCTCTCGCTTTTTTTATATATATTTAAAGAAACTTGTATTGTCAGATTTTATATTCTCACTGGTTTGCCTCATAGTTTATCTTCTCTGTCTTTATTATCTTTTTAGTCCTTCTTTGTTGAATTCTGAATTTATCCCAGTTTTTGGGGCTGTCGCTGACTTTTGACTCCTTTTATATGCTTTTTTCTTTCAACTCACTATCTGCTTAACTTCATTGGTTAGCCATGGTAGTTTATCTTGCTGTTTGAATATTTCTTCCTTACTGGGATGTATTTATGTTGAGAGTCATGGACTACCTCCTTAAATGTTTGCCACTGCTTGCTTACTATCATTCCTGCCAGTCTGTCTGACCAGTTCACTCTAGCCAACTCTATCAACTCTATTCTCATTTCATTGTAATTCCCTTTATATAAGTTAAGCATAGTTACTACCGACTCAAGTTTCTCACTCTTGAACTGAAGATTACATCCTATCATATGTATCTTTATATTCTGAAGTAATTTATTAAGCTTGCCTCATTGCCTAATTTCCCCTTACCAGATCCAGGATAGCCTGCTCCCTCATTGGCTCCATGACATATTACTAGGAAACTATCCCTAAAAAACTGTATAAATTTGTTGTCATAGTCACCCTTTCCAATTTGATTGATGCAGTCAACATGAAGATTACAGTCATCCATAATCATTGCTCTATTCTTTTTACATGTTTCTATTATTTTTTGATTTATAGCCTTTCCCACAGAGTGGTTCCCTTTTGTTTGGAGGGGGGTGATATTTGAACACTACTCCTACCATTGTTTACTTTCCCTTGCTGTTTTTTTACCTCCGTCCAAATAGACTGTACACCATCCGAGCCTAGATAGTGTCTCACAACTGTTTCATCTCTTATAGCAGTGCTAACTCACCACCTTTTCCGTCCCTTCCATCTCTCCAAAAGATCAAATTTTCCTGAATGTTAAGTTCCTAGTTTTGATCTCCTTGTAACCATTTGCACCATCAGTTTGTTTACCTCATCCTGAATGCTTTGTGTATTAAGATACAAAGCCTTTAGTTTGTTCTATTGTCAAATTTTATGTCCACTTCTATGATTCCTTGGTGTAATATGACATTCACACATTCTGTCTCTTCCGTTTCTTTTCTGGTTACAATCAGCCCCATTCCTAACCTGCTATCCTACCTTCACCTTTTCCTTTTTAGTTACATGGAAAATAGAAACTCACTCACCCATACTATTTAGTTTAAAGCCCTATCTGCAGCCCTACATATGCATTTGGCAGGACTCTGGTCCTATGCATGATTCGGGTGGTACCTGTTCCATTGGAACAACTCCCTCTGTCCCCAATGTCAGTGCCAATGTTGCATGAATTCAATTCATTATTTCCACACCAGTCTTTGAGCCACACGTTTACCTCTTTAATCTTGTTGACCCTTTGCCAATTAGCTCATGATACAGGTAGTAATTTGGAGATTATTACCTTTTTTGGTTCTGCTTTATAATTTAGCCCCTAGATGCTCATATTTCCTCAGCAGAACCTCTTTCCTCATTCTGTCTTCATTGTTGGTACTAACGTGGACAACAATTGGATCCCGTCACACACCACGCACGCACACACACACAAATACACACATACACACACAAACACACAAATACACACACACGCACACACACACAAGTTCCACTACAGCCCAGATACGATAGTCAGGACTCTGGATCCTCAAGTGTCTGTTCCACTGACTGTACTATCCCTAACTACAACTACATTTCTCTTTTCTCCCTCCTCTTGAATGGCTTGCTGATTCACGATGCTATCATCAGTTAGCTCATCTTTCCTAGAGCCGCCACTCTCATCCACACGTGGAGCAAGGATCTCAAACCTGTTAGACATGCTCAAGGGCTAAGGTTCATGCAGCGCTCCCTCCTGGATTCCTTTACCTGTTTCGCTTGTAGTCACACCCTCCTGTCCCTGACCACTGACCAAATTTGAGGTGGTTAATCTAAGTGATGTGACTACCATCTGAAACACTCCCTCTCCCTGATGAATCACAGTGTTCGAAGCTCTGACTTCCAGCTCATCAACTCTGAGCTGGAATGCCTCAACACTTCCTACAGATGTGGTCACTATGAACCACAGTGGGGTTCACCAGCTCCCACATCATGCAGGTGCAACACGCCTGACTCTGCATCTTTATTATATTTAATTAGTTCGTAATTTGTTTTTTTCTATAACTTCCAAATGGTCCTTTAGTTTTAAATCTGTAAAATATTTCTCCTTTAATCTGAAAGAAACTTCTAATAGATAGTCAAACCAGCAGCTATTACTAACCAGTGAACTTACAGTTTTCCTGTGATGTCTCTCTTTGCTTTATGCTGAATACTCAATCCTGGATTTCAAGTTATCCTGTTAAAAATAGCTTACAAATTATGAGCCAGAAAAAATGAAAAAGCACTCCTTTCCCTTTTGCTCCGAATTCCCATGCTGCTGCAAAATCCCAGAGATATATATACTCACTCAGGCTTTGCCTCACTCCATATGTGATCTCTCCTTCCTAATCATGCAAGCCTACAGTTATCTAATAGAGATAACAAGGTGTAGAGCCGGATGAACACAGCAGGCCAAGCAGCATCAGAGGAGCAGGAAAGCTGATGTTTTGGGCCTAGACCCTTCAGAAAAAAATTTC
>NW_025972713.1:0-9527 GCF_021869965.1 Rhincodon typus
ATGGGAAATGCAAGGGTAAGGGAATGGGTCTGGGTGGGATGCTCTTCGGAGGGGCAATGTGGATATGTTGGGCCAAATAGCCTGTTTCCACACTGTAGGGATTTTATGAATAAACTTTTCCCACTGTAACTGTGGCTTCAGTTATGGGTCTCCTGCTCTTATTGCAGTCTCAGTAATCCCCTTACTCTCTTCTGTTCAAGTCTGTCTGCCTCAGTATAAAAATTGTCCCTCCATCATTCTAATCCTGGTTTTGCGATGTTTGTGCTGTAATGACCTTTATTGGCATTACTTCCATCATTCTTGATTTCCACCTCTTGGTGTCTACCCACAATGGTGACCATTCTCACACTGAAAGGTAAGTTCTTTTGAACTTATAGCCTTTCTAGTTTGTAACTGTGCTATTTATTTTTTTTTAATTATTCCCTTTAACAACAGGGATTTCTACTTTGCTCACGCTGCCTTCATGTCCGTTCACTATCTGCAGCTCAACTTTTAATCAGATCTTTATTGGTATTCAATGCAAACTGTAGCTGCTAAGTCTGACTAATGTGTTGGCTCCACATAGCTTCGAGCTTAGACTTGCTTCTGCAGTCCGCTTAGCAGGGCTGAATGCTTATTCTCTCGACCTTGTAAAGTCTTGCCATGGATCTGTCTTCTGAAGGCTTCCTTGTTCAGCTCCTCTTGTTGAGCATCTGGCAGAGCTATCCTTAAAGATGCAACTGGAAACTATGTCTGGGTTCATTGGAATGAGCTGGAAGAAAGACCCCAGATGTTCACAATATATACATCAATGGCTCTGAGGCGGGGACCAAATGTAATATTTCCACATTTGCGGATGATATAAAGCTAAGTGGAAATATGTGTCATAAGGAAAATGTAAAGTCAAGCTTCATGAATGGGCAAGAACATTGACGATGAAATATAATGTGGAGAAATGTGACGTTATCCACTTTGGTAGAAGAAACAGATACACTAAGTATTCATAGAATCCCTACAGTGTGGAAGCAGGTCATTTGGCCCATTGAGTCCACACCAACCCTCCAAAGAGCATCCTACCCTCCCCCCTACACTATAACCCTGCATTTCCCATGGCTAACCCACCTACCCTGCATACAATGGGCAATTTAGCATGACCAATTCATCTAACCTGCACATCTTTGGACTGTGGGAGGAAACCGGAGCACCTGGAGAAAACCCACACAGACACTGGGAGAATGTGCAAACTCCAAACAGACAGTTACCCAAGGGTGGAATTGAACCCAGGTCCCTAGTGCTGTGAGGCAGTAGTGCTAACCACTGTGCCACCGTGCTGCCCAATCCTTAAATGGTACAAGGTTGAAAAGCAGAGACATACAAAGGAACCCAGGTGTCCTTGTCTATAAATCACTGAAGGCTAATGTGCAGGTGCAACAAACTATTAAAAGGCTATTGGAAAATAGCCTTGAGTACAGGTATGATTGAAGTTCTGTTTTGATTGTTATAGGCGCTTGGTTAGACTGTGCCTGGAGTACAATGTGCAGTTTTTGTCTCCTTATCTCAGGTGTGATATTATTATCAAAGAAGGAGTGCAGTGAAGGAGCACCAGACCAGATGAGGGGACCATCCTGTGAAGGAAGATTGGGAAAACATCGTCTTGTATTCTTTGGCATTTCACAGAATAAGAGGTGATCTTATTGAAACTAACAAAATACTTGAAGGGATAAACATAGTAGATGCGGATAAAATGTTTCCCCTGACTGGGGGAGTCTACAATCTGGAGGGGGGGCAGAATTTAACAATAAGGGGGAATGCCACTTAGGTCTGAGATAAAGAGAACTGTTTTTGTGAACTTTTGGAATTCTCTGATTAGCAGTGGTGGACACTAAAGGGGACGGGGGTGAGTAATAGGCATCGGTGTGTTCAATGAGCCTCAACGGGTGAATGGTCTAACCCTGTTCCTATGATCCTATGCCCTATGTCCCCGTGGAGTTCATTCTGCACAGCTACATCAAATTCCGACCTGCACCTCTCCCCACTGTGCCTGCAATGCCAACCACTGCCAACTTCTAGTTGGATAGATTATCGCCACCATCCTCTTGTTCTGACTATGTCTACGGGGTCTAAATGATGGAGTAGAACAACAAGGAGGTCTACTGTAAAGAGGCTCTTATTTGTTTAAAACAAGATGTGGTCTGTTGCATGATAACATTCACCTAAAAGTTGCATCAATAAGGTTGACATTGTTGCTTAGTCTACTGGAAGCCTTTTATTTTCTATTCATTCACAGGAGATGACCTTCACTGGCTAGGCAGCATTTATTGCCAATCCCTAATTGCCCCAGAGGGCAGTTAAGAGTCAACTGCATTGCTGTGGATCTGGAGTCACGTGTAGGCCAGACCAGATCAGGATGGCAGTTTCCTTCCTTAAAGGTCATTATTAAACCAGATGAGTTTTTCCTGACACCCAATAATGGTTTCATGGTCATCATTAGACTTTTAATTCTGCACTTCTATTGATTTCAAATTTCACCATCTGCCATGGGAGGATTTGAACTTAGGTCCCCAGAACATTACTTGGGTCTCTAGAGTCATAGAGTCATACAGCATGGAAGCATAACTCCAAACTGGATTAGTCCCAAATGCCTGCGCTTATCACTCAGCCATTGCCTTCCTAGAATAGCAATCTGTTCCTTTTGGGATTCTAAGATTCTCTGTCTTTGTCCACAGAAGTCTTTATGACAATGTCAGATTGGGTGGAGCTTCATTTTGTCTTCTGCATTACTTAACGGGGGAAAAATTTCTGAAGTGTGTTCAGGAAAATTTCCTCCATCAGTTTGGTCCTGGCTAAGAAAATGAAGAAATAAACATTGCTGTATCTGGTTCTGGGAAATGAGGTGGGTCAAGTGGATCAAAAGTCAACATTTAGGAAACAGTGATCATTACATCATAATTATTGGGTTAGTTTCGGAAAAAAGGCAAATACCAACTGCAGGAATTGTAATTAATTGGAGAAGGGACAATTTCAGTGGAATGAGCACAGATCTGCCTCCTTCCCCAAAACCTTGCACATTGTTCCTTTCCAAATAACAGTCTACCTCTTGAAGGCACCGATTGAACCAGCCCTTACTCTCAGAAAGTACGTTGCTGAGAAGATATAGATTTTCTGTACATACAGGTATCAGGAGATATCAAAGAAAGACTGGAAAACTGAATTGGTGTAGATTAAATGACATAATTGATGCTGAAGAGGGGCTGAACTGCTTATTCCTGTTTACGAGGGGTCAAATATCAACCATTGCAAGTTTTCTGGTTTTGGGACAGAAGAAAGCAGTGTGGAATTATGGTATTTCTTCCGATTTTTGAATAATTCTCTTCGCCTCTCCAACAAAATGTGACTCCTGCAGTCTGGGGTGTGCAGCCTTGATTCAGGACTCACTTAATTATGCATGTGTTAGCAATGATTGCAGCTAAGAATCATTCAATCTGTTCCAAGTACCATTGACACAAACCAAGGCTGAACTTTCTTGTGCAGTTCCCTTTACTACATATGTTCGCTTATTACACGTGACTCTGCAGTGAATGGAAGGGAAATCTTGGGAACAACGAAGCTTGAACTTGGAAGCAGTCCAGATGAAGTGAACTCGGAGAACCGTTTCATGCAGTAACACTTAATCCAAAGGAGAGGAACGTAATTTTTTTTCTCTCTCTCTCAATCCAAACCCAAACAGAAAAGCTTCCTGCCACAAAAGAACCTTGTGACACAAAATGACGAGTCATTCTACAGTCTGAATTACAAGGTGCAGTGAATGTTTTGCATAGTTGGCTGCTGTTGAGAAACAGACATCTCTGTGGGGGATGTAAGCCCAGTCCAGTCAAAACACATCTCAGTAAAATAGCCATTGCACAAGGACACAACAAATACCACATCTCTAGACAACGTCTAATGAAGTTGAATGAAGACCGCAACCAAACTCTAGTTTTTAAAGGAAAGGATTACTTAATCCAGGTTGTCAAAACAATACCTCTTCCGAATGTCCGTACTACAGCAAGTTTTTGTTTTAATCCCACACTAAGAAATATGGACTTTTCCTTTAACTATTTGAGCTAATGACTACCTGCCTGTCAAGAGCACAATATCCTTCGGCATTTGTCATCATTTCTCTTTGGTTTCACTATTTGGAAACAGAGAAACTAAACTGCAGAACTGTGCCCAACCCTCCTTAATTGGAGCTATTGAATTGATCACAAGCTTGAATTGTCATTGATAAGGCATATTTAAAGCTGGTAATTTGTCCAGTATTTCACAAACTATTGTCTTTATCTTTTTTTTCAGAACCTATTGTTTGCTTTGTATTACTTTGCTTCTGATGTGGTGTTTTAGGAACAATATGGTTCAATAGTGCAATGGTACCATTAGCGGCTGAGGCCCAAAGTTCTCTCTCCAGTTCTGTCTTTTTCCTTTTTCTCTTCCATTAAGAATCTCTTTGAAATATACCTCAGGAATTTGGGGATAGGGTAGGGATTAGATTTGAGGCGAAAGATTGAGGGACCACCCTGTCAACCCTGGTCCCTTTTCCTCTGTCCTTACTTCTTTAACCATTCATTTGGTGAGCCAATATCTGTATGTGCCATTTTGATACGCTTCTTGGGAAGAGCCTTGGGGCATTTTACCATGTTAAAAGGGGCATGAACTCAAATCAAATCAAAGTTCAGCAAGCTAGATCCATCTGCAGCCGACGATGAGGGTTGATGATAGCACTGGAATCAAAGTAGATGCTTTTTAATGTTGCAAAGAATAATAGTAAATCTGAGTGTTGGAAACCAGCAAATGTCTACCGAGAAAGAGTGGCACGGTGGCTCAGATGGGCCCAATGACCTGCTTCCACACTGTAGGAATTCTATGAAAAGATACTATAAAGGGAAAAATAAAGTCTGAGGATAAATGATCAAAGAATATAAGAACAGACTGTAGGATTATAAAAAGGAAGGGAGTAGCTAAAGTAAGCACTCGCCCATTAACAACAGAGATGGGAGAAATTACGATAGGGAATTAGGAAATGGCAGGCACACTTGAACAAGGAGTGTCTGCCTTTATAGTAGAAGTCACAAGTTGTAAATCAGAAGAAGAGGGTAGCCAGGGCTGATAATAGTGAGGAAATTAAGGTGTTGAAGAAAAAAATGCTGGATAAATGGAACGGACTAAAATTTACCAAATCCCTGGGACTTGAAACCCGACATCTTCAGGTTCTAACAGAGAGAACTGTAGAGAGACTGGAATGACTGTCATTTTTCCAAAATTCCCGAGAGGTTGAGCAGATTGGAAATGAATAAATGTAATATTGCTCTTCATAAAAAGGGGCAGAGGGAAAACTGTGATGGCTATTTGGACTAACATCAGTCATTGACAAAATGCTGGAATCCATTCTTCGGAAATCTTAACAATGAAAAGCATTGTATGATTAGAAACACGCCAACAGAGTTTTAAATAAGGAAAATTCTGTTGTTTTATAGTTTTTTGAGGATGCAGTCGGTAGGATAGATACAGTGGAATGAGTATGTAATATAATTTGATTTTCATGCGGCATTTAATAAGCTGTATTAGTATGGATCGAAGATTATTTAATGGACAGGAAGCATTGAGTAGGGATAATGGAGCATTTTCAAGTTGGAAGAATGTGTCTAATTCAGTGAGAGATAGTGGGAACTGCTGATGCTGGGGAATCTGAGATAACAAGGTGTAGAGCTGGATGAACACAGCAGGACAAGTAGCATCAGAGGAGCAGGAAAGCTGACGTTTCAGGTCTGGACCCTTCTTCAGAAAATCTAATGCAGTGTTTTTTTCAAGTTAGCAGAATATATCCAATGCAGTGTTGCAAAGATCTGTGCCCAGGCCTCAGCAGTTTACAATCCAGATTCATCACTGGATGAAGGGACAAAGTGTAACATTGGCTGATGAGGTAAAGCTACATGGGAATGCAAACTGTGAGGAGGATATTAAGAGGCTGCAAAGTGGATGGAGGCAGTTTAAGTCAGTGCAAAGGTAGAGATGCATGGCAGTGTGAGGTATTTCATTTTGGTAATAAGACATAAAAATGTAATGTTTCTCAAATGGCATAAAACTCATGTAGTAAAAGGATTTGATGATTCCACACATGGGTCTTTTGGTGATGCTCGAAGTGTTTGATATCTTTGCAGATGCTTCTTCTCCAGTTGGTGTGTGTCAGAGTAAGTAACTCCCATGTGTCAGTGGGGATGTTTAGCATAGTGCAAAGTGTAACAATAAACACAGGAATGGTTACTAAGAAGCCTTGTCTGAGCTTGCATTAATACCCAAAGAATCCACACGAGAACACAAACAAACTTATAAATGTTGATACTCAGACAGACTCTACTCATAGAGTCAAGGGGTGATACAGCACAAAATCAGACCCTTTGGCCCAATTCATGCAGTGTGAGCTCCTTAGGTATAGCAAACAATTGGGAAGACAAAAGTGGCACGTTGGCTTTTATTGCAGAGAGTTTGCAGTACAAATATACGGGGCTTTGTGGACACTATACCTGAAGAACTACGTGCCATTTTGGTCCCACATTTGAGAAGGAACACATTTGCACCGGAGGTGTTACAGCGAAGATACAGCAGAGCGTACACTGGCTTGAGACGGTTGTCCAATGATGAGAGGCTGAATAAGTTAGACGTATATCCTCTGGACTGTCTAAGAGTGAGAGGTGAATCATTGAAATACACAAGATTCTGAAGGAGCTTTTACAGGTTAGACTTTCGGAGCCTGTTAATCCTAGCTGTTGAGCCATGAAGCTGCAAAGTGCCTCAGCAGAAAATGCAGTGCTCTTCCTCCAGCTTGCATTGGGCATTGCTAGAATAATTGCAGTGGCCATGGAATGGAAGTGTTAGCATGAGAGCAGGGAAGCTGACCGTGGAGTGTTAGTATGAGACAGGGAAACTGACCATGGAGTGTTAGTATGAGAGCAGGGAGGCTGACCATGGAGTGTTAGCATGAGAGCAGGGAAACTGACCATGGAGTGTTAGCATGAGAGCAGGGAAACTGACCATGGTGTCAGTATGAGAGCAGGGAAACTGACCATGGAGTGTTAGCATGAGAGCAGGGAAACTGACCATGGAGTGTTAGCATGACAGCGGGGAAACTGACCATGGTGTTAGCATGAGAGCGGGGAAACTGACCATGGTGTCAGTATAAGAGCAGGGAAACTGACCATGGAGTGTTAGCATGAGAGCAGGGAAGCTGACCGTGGAGGGTTAGCATGAGAGCAGGGAAGCTGACCATGGAGTGTTAGCATGAGAACAGGGAAACTGACAATGAAGAAATAGTTACAGTTGTTGGAGGTCAGTCCAAGACATCATTGCAGGAGTTCCTCAGGGCAGACTCTCAGCAGCACAGCATGGCAGTGTCTCAGTGACTCAGAGGGGTGGTATTTCGGCCCAGTGTGATGGTGTCTCGGCTGCTCAACATGGCGGTCTTTCGGCCTGGCACGGCCTCAGTGTGGACGTCCAGCCTCAAGAGGATTCCAGTGTGGTCTCCTGACTTCAAGAACCTCGAGGTGAAACCCAGCGCAATGTAGAGCACAGACTGGTAGCTAGGTGCCAGTGTGGACTGGGTTGGAAGGACCATTGTTCTGAACTTTTTATTTCTGTATTTTCTAATTTATTCCTGTGATATTAAATGATGGACTTTTTGTTTCTTAACTTTTCTAACTTCATTTTTCCTTAAGAATTTGTACTTAAACATCTGTACACCTAGGTACCTCTGTACCAATTTTGGTGCTGTACGTGGTGACTTGTAAACATTTCACTGTACTCATGTGAGTACATGCGACAGTAAAGCTAATTCTAAGATTCTAGTGTCCTCGGCCCAACTATCTTCAGCTGCAGCATCAATGACCTCAGGCCATCATTAGTTCGGATGTGGGAATAATTATATAGTGTTCAGTATCATTCAGGACTCTTCAGATAATGAAGCACATGCAGAGAGAGAGCTGGACTATATTTAGGCTTGGGTTGGTGAGTGGAAAATGCCGTTGTGGAATACAAATGTCAGGCAATGACCGTCACTAGCACAGAGAATCTAAACAACAGCCCTTGACGTTCAGCAACGTCACTATTTCTGAATACCCCACAATGTCCAGTGGACAGACTTGTAATAAAGTTAGCCAGCTGGACTTCATAGAATATGAGCTCCTTGACTGGGGCTGCTAATTGGTCCAATCAGGGAGCCCTGGCTGACATATAAAAAGGGGAGAATCAGAGATACTGACACTCTGGTACCTGACTCTGAATGAGGCAGTGCTAAAGTCAAGGATCTTTCATGTGTAAATAAAGGATACCGGCCCTCTGTGGAGCTATTTCAGATACCAATGGCCAGTAACTGAACTGGACAAAACATATACGTGCTGTGGCTGCAAGAGACTGGGAATTCGGTGGTGCGTAGTTCTTGAAATGATTCTTAAAATATACCACCGATGAAGAAAAACAGTCTGGTTAATGAGCAGCCTATCCAACACCTTAAATTCATTCCCTCCACCATTAGTGTTCATGTGCAAAATGAACTGCCAAAATTCAGCAAGGTCCTTCAATAGTTTGATCCAAACCTGCAATCTCTACCACCTAGAAGGATAACAGGAGAAAGGCCTCCATCAAATCACTCACCATCTTGACTTGGAAATATATCACTGTTCCTTCACTGTCACTGAGTCAAAATCCCTCCCTAACAGCATTACAGGCGAACCCATAGTGTACCAAATGGACTGCAATGGTTCAAGACAGCAGCTCGCACCCCTCCAATTTCTCCGGAACAGTTAGAAATGGGCAAGAAATGATGCACACAAACCATGCAAATGTCTTCAGGCAGACGCTGTGAGGGATTGAATCAGGGCAAACATTTTAAACTCAGCACAAAAGACAAGAGGATCCCTAGACAGCAGGACATCCAGACCACAATGAGCTGTGTGGAAGGTTGAAGCCACAGATCGACGTGATTCTAAGACAGCGAAAGGGAGTTCTCAATGGAGCATTAATGGGGCCCAAGAGAGAAACTAAACGTTCACTACGGCCAGTTCAACACGGAGAGTTTACGCGGAATATCATCATCAAGTTTTGAGGTACCATGCAACTGGACTCAATGGCATTGCTGTAACAGAGAGGCACATTGATCAGTGAAACGAGGAAGAACAATTAGCTGACAGCGCAGCGATTGTGGGAAGCATGACCACAAGAAGGGTGCCAAGTCCATCTTCTGCCAAGTCTGCTTTTATCTTGCTAATGCCTGATGACGATCATCTTTGTTTATTATCCAACCACGTGTTTAAACTCTCTCCAGATTCTTACAGGGTTTGTTCACACACTATTAAACCCATTAACTGCTCGTCATACTATGGCTTGATTCAATGGAATGAGAAGGTGTAGCTTGAAAGCTGCACTCAAGGTTTGGAGCATAAAATTAACAGCACACATTCCAGAACAGTACCTTATAAAAACTGAAAGAACTGCGGATGCTGTAAATCGGGAACAAAAACAGA
>NW_025972714.1:0-4935 GCF_021869965.1 Rhincodon typus
TCTCGGCCAATTTCATCCTGTTATGGTCAATGTTAATGGTGCATTCTGTATGGTTCTGTATGTATAATATTGGGTATTACTCTGTGTATCTGCATAAGTTTGTGATGGAATTGAGCTTCATGCTGCAGCTCCTCAGTTACTGCACAAACACCGCGATTTATGCCTTGACCCAGACTAAGTTCAGACAGCAGCTGAAGAATGTGCTGAAATATCCCTTTACCCAAATTCATCAATCAATCAAATTCATTCCTTAATCAATCCATCCAGGATTTTATCATTTCAGTTCAATGTTTCAGCAATGAAGCAGCCTGTCGCTATGTTAACAGACTGAGGGTAGTCCTCTTTTGTCCAACCTTATCCCACAGGGGGTTACAGGGACATATTTCACTGTTTCTCTTAACTCAGGGGCCAGTGAGCAAAGGCACAATTCCACTGACTGTGTTTATAACTTCAATTTGTAATTAATAAAAATGTTTATTAAAAGAAGTGCGTAGCAGCAGAGCAAACTATATTGTTGTTTGTCTTTGTGTTGAAGAAGCTGAGCTGGAGAGAGACAGACTCAGCCCCAAGTCGTGGTCCTCAGGGAAGGGCAGGGGACCAGGGCTGAGCTCAGGAGTTGGGTTTACATCACTTAGTCCTTATGTTCACCTCTGGGTGACTCACTTCGACCTGGGCTTTACAGAATGGATCTCTCCCCCTTGTTCCATCTCCCTCCGAATCTCACCATGAATTCCTTCTCCATCTGTTTTCTCATCCTTTATTCTCCCTCTTTTTCACTATCCTTCTCTCCAGCAATCTCCTTCACTCCCTCTGCCTTTTGCATTCTCTCTCCTTCCCTCTCTCTCCCTGTCTCTCTCTCTCTCTGTTTTCTCAAACCCTCTATGCCTCTCTTCGTCTAATTGTCTCTCATCTTTCATTGCTGGGGGAACAGTTTGGTTTGGGGCGGCAGGATGGTACAGTGGACCATAGTGTGGGTGGGGACAAAGCCTGTTGTTAAGGGAGTATTGCAGTGGTGGCTCAACAGGCCAGTGGTAGGGGACCAAAGTGGATGTAGGATCCCTGGCCTTTGTCAGGGGAACAGTGTGGTTGTAGGGCTGAAGGTTGGTGCCTGTGGAACAGTGTGAGATGGGGCCACAGGCTGCTGCTGGGGGAAACGTCGAGGTGTGGATCCACAGGCCGTTGCCTCAGGAAAAGTCTGAGTGTGTCAATCTGGTGGTATTAAACATACGAGTAACTGAAGAACAAACAGTGAACGCAGCTTGTGACTGATACAGCTAAGAGCACACCCACACAGCAGATCAGATCTGAGCTGTGCAGTCCTGCTGAGGGGAGCTGTGAATGGTGGTGGGCAATTAGAGCAATAACAGGAGGAGACAACTGCATAAATATTCCCAGAATGAGTGCTGCGGGAACACAGGACATCATTCCACTGACAAGGCGGAACTATTTGTTTCCATCCTCGACAAGAAATATCGAGTTGATGACCAATTGTTTGATTTGGTTTGCTTTATTACTGTCACACGTACCAAGATACAGTGAAATGTTTTGTTTTACATGAAGTACAGGTCAATCACACAGCATACCGTTTGTATCTTCTTATCGTGACCTCTTCTTGAGGACCTCAGCATCACAGATGTCAGTCTTGAACCAGTTTGACTCACTCCATGTAATATCAAGAAATCATTGAAGGACCTGGTTATTACAAAAGCTGTCGGCACTGACAACCTTCTAACAATAACACTGAAGGGTTGTGTTCCAGAACTGGCCAGGCCATGATCCAAGCTGTGCCAGGATATCTGCAGCACTGGCATCTATCCAACAATGTGTGTAATTGCCCAGCAATGTCCTGAGCACAAAAGGCAGCAAAAGCCCAGCTGAATTAATTTGCATCCAATCCGTTATCTTTCAATGTTCAGTGAGGTGATGGAAGGGAAGTGGACAGTGCTCTCATGCATCACATTCTCAACAATAAGCTGCTCACAGACACTCAATATCTTCTAATATTAGCTGTCTTTGTGCACAGTCCCATTTGCTTCTCGTATTAGATTTATCACCTTCCTTCCGAACCTTCTGGAAGGAAGGTGCCATTCAACCACAATCACATCAAACATGAGATTTCCAAATGGTGGGCCAGCTTCCAGAGAGATAGAGACAGAGAGAGAGAGGTGTGTGGGAGGAAAGGGTGATGGAGAGAGGGAGGGAGGGAAAGACAGAGAGAGAGAGAGGGAGGGAAAAGGGCAGAGGCAGAAAGGAGGGAGAGAGAGGAGAGAGCGCGGTTTGTGGAGATAGAGAGAGGGAGATAGAAAGGCCCCAGGTCTCACTCCCTTGTGTTTAAAGGGATACAATGCCACCCTCTGCTGGCCTCCCCTCATCTCTCCTTCTGCTCATATCTCAGGGGCAACATCAAGCAGGCGAAACTGCTTTGTGTTTCCAGAGACATTGTTTGAAGAACGGAACAACTGTGTAACCTGAGAGATTGACAGGCTGTGATGCTTTCTTTAAAACAAGATCCGCCGCTTGTGTTGTGGTATTTGGTGGACACCACCATTGTATCATTTTAAACACAAGCCGGGAGGTGGGGAGGGGGAAGAGAGAGAGAGACTCTGAGCCTTTGATTCATAGCTTTTTAATTCATTCATTCATTCAAACTTCCCTCTAGTGAGTCCCACTGCAGCCAGAGGTAGATAGATAAACACAACACAAACACACAGAGCCACACATATGGCACACATCAACAGAATCGTTGTATTACTTTAACCATTAGAGGGACAAGCAGAGATAAAAGGGAATAGGGGGATAACCCCATTTCAATGGATTCACCCTCAGAACAACAGACAGCCCACTGCACAGAGACACAAACATAGAGACACACTCTAATACACACACTCAGATAAATGAGCTGTCACACACACACAGCTACAAACACATTGACAGTTTGACAGATAGACACACACAGAGACACATACATTTCGACATACACACAGACACAGAGACACACATAGACAGAGACACACGCTAATGCACACACCCAGATATACTAGCTGTCACACACACACAGTTGCAAGCACACAGACAGTTCGACAGAGAAAGACACACACATTTAGACATACACAGAGATACACACAGACACATTTATACACATATAGACAGACACATACATATTTATACAATGCACACACATTTATACATACACATGTACACACAGAAACATTTATGCACACATGTATACACACACACATATACATTTATCCACACATACACAGCTAGAGACACATTTACACATACACATATGTACACACAAACACAGACATACAAAGACAGAAACACACAGACAGACACACTGAGGCACAAACATACAAACAGATACTGACACACATACACACACAGAAACACACACATACATACAGACACAGTAACACAAACAGACAAAAACACAACATACACATACAGATTCTGTGTGCAGTAACTGACGCTGCCCTGAGTTTAACCATCTTTAACAGTTTATGTCAGTCCAATAATTCCCAGCTTTTACTGATGGAATGTCAGTGAGAAATTGGGACAGTGCTGTGATGTCCCTTGGCAAGTGTCAGGGAGGAGGTTAATGTGTTTAATAAACTCATGATCATTTGTTCAATGAACAAACATCCACTCGTACAACAGATCAATGTAATCAATTGATGTCCATCTGTGAAATGGTCAGAAATCGCACAACACCAGGTTATGGTCCAACAAGTTTATTTGAAATCACCAGCTTTCAGAGTATCACTCCTTCTTCAGGTGTTAGTAAGAGATGTAGTATCAGACACAGGATTTATAAGTAAAAGATCAAAGGGTCACACCACTGATCAGGATGTATTGAACAAATCTGTGATGCTGTTAAATCTTCAGATAGAATGCTTTAAGTGATTCATATGAATATATAAATCCCCAAATTCCTTACAAATCACTGTCCTGGCAGAACGAAAGGTTTTATCAGTGTAAAGAAGAGGTGACATTTTAGGTCAGACAATGTATGTTAGGTGTGACAGTTGATGTTTTGGGTCCCGACCCGAAACATCAACTTTCCTGCTCCTCTGATGCTGCCTGACCTGCTGTGCTCCTCCAACTCCAGACTGTGTTATCTCTGACTCCAGCATCGGCAGTTCTTGTTATCTATTAGGAGTGAGGCCTTGTTCAGAATCTGTTTGCTTTTATTTCTAAAGTAGGAATTTATAAAACACCACATTGACTGACTGCCTATGAATTGTGTGCCGTTTGAACAAAATAGAATGTATCTGGAAATACAAACTCCCCCCATAGATTCACAAGTGTGTGTGTGTGTGTGTGTGTGTGGGAGAGAGAGAGAGCGTACAAGAGAGCGAGAGCGAGAGAACTGCTGGAAACTCAAAGCCAGTTTTGAACCGTTACCACGCCCTTCCTGAAGCAGACCCAGGCTGAAACAAACCCCAGAAGCAGAGTCTGTCCCTCATGGGAGAGGGGAGAGTGTGAGAAACCATCGAGAGAAAGACAGAGAGAGAGAGAGAGCTGGGACCCAAAGCAATGATGAGTATCACCTCTTCAGACTCCGTCTTTCCTGAACTCCTGTTTGTCCCTGACTGACTTCTCTCTCCCTGCCTGTCTCTATCTCTCTCTCTCCCTTCTCGCTTTGTGTCCCTGTCTTTTTCTGTCAAAGTCTCTCCTGTTGTCTCTCTTTCAGTCTCGCTCTCTCTTTCTCTCTGCTCAGTCTGTCTCTCACGAAGTCAATGCTTGTATCTTTTTATTTCATTCTCCCTCTCTCTCTTTGGCCCCTCCCTCCCTTTTCTCTTTCTCCCCTTCTCCATCTTTCTCTCTCTGTTTTTTGCCTCTATCTTTCTCTGTCTCTTTTCTCTCTGTCTGCATTCTATCTGTCTCTTTTCTCTGGCCCTCTTTTTTGTCCCCCTCACCCCAAGTTTGGTA
>NW_025972714.1:5035-9525 GCF_021869965.1 Rhincodon typus
TCTATGCCTCTCTTCGTCTAATTGTCTCTCATCTTTCATTGCTGGGGGAACAGTTTGGTTTGGGGTGGCAGGATGGTACAGTGGACCATAGTGTGGGTGGGGACAAAGCCTGTTGTTAAGGGAGTATTGCAGTGGTGGCTCAACAGGCCAGTGGTAGGGGACCAAAGTGGATGTAGGATCCCTGGCCTTTGTCAGGGGAACAGTGTGGTTGTAGGGCTGAAGATTGGTGCCTGTGGAACAGTGTGAGATGGGGCCACAGGCTGCTGCTGGGGGAAACGTCGAGGTGTGGATCCACAGGCCATTGCCTCAGGAAAAGTCTGAGTGTGTCAATCTGGTGGTATTAAACATACGAGTAACTGAAGAACAAACAGTGAACGCAGCTTGTGACTGATACAGCTAAGAGCACACCCACACAGCAGATCAGATCTGAGCTGTGCAGTCCTGCTGAGGGGAGCTGTGAATGGTGGTGGGCAATTAGAGCAATAACAGGAGGAGACAACTGCATAAATATTCCCAGAATGAGTGCTGCGGGAACACAGGACATCATTCCACTGACAAGGCGGAACTGTTTGTTTCCATCCTCGACAAGAAATATCGAGTTGATGACCAATTGTTTGATTTGGTTTGCTTTATTACTGTCACACGTACCAAGATACAGTGAAATGTTTTGTTTTACATGAAGTACAGGTCAATCACACAGCATACCATTTGTATCTTCTTATCGTGACCTCTTCTTGAGGACCTCAGCATCACAGATGTCAGTCTTGAACCAGTTGACTCACTCCATGTAATATCAAGAAATCATTGAAGGACCTGGTTATTACAAAAGCTGTCGGCACTGACAACCTTCTAACAATAACACTGAAAGGTTGTGTTCCAGAACTGGCCAGGCCATGATCCAAGCTGTGCCAGGATATCTGCAGCACTGGCATCTATCCAACAATGTGTGTAATTGCCCAGCAATGTCCTGAGCACAAAAGGCAGCAAAAGCCCAGCTGAATTAATTTGCATCCAATCCGTTATCTTTCAATGTTCAGTGAGGTGATGGAAGGGAAGTGGACAGTGCTCTCATGCATCACATTCTCAACAATAAGCTGCTCACAGACACTCAATATCTTCTAATATTAGCTGTCTTTGTGCACAGTCCCATTTGCTTCTCGTATTAGATTTATCACCTTCCTTCCGAACCTTCTGGAAGGAAGGTGCCATTCAACCACAATCACATCAAACATGAGATTTCCAAATGGTGGGCCAGATTCCAGAGAGATAGAGACAGAGAGAGAGAGGTGTGTGGGAGGAAAGGGTGATGGAGAGAGGGAGGGAGGGAAAGACAGAGAGAGAGAGAGGGAGGGAAAAGGGCAGAGGCAGAAAGGAGGGAGAGAGAGGAGAGAGCGCGGTTTGTGGAGATAGAGAGAGGGAGATAGAAAGGCCCCAGGTCTCACTCCCTTGTGTTTAAAGGGATACAATGCCACCCTCTGCTGGCCTCCCCTCATCTCTCCTTCTGCTCATATCTCAGGGGCAACATCAAGCAGGCGAAACTGCTTTGTGTTTCCAGAGACATTGTTTGAAGAACGGAACAACTGTGTAACCTGAGAGATTGACAGGCTGTGATGCTTTCTTTAAAACAAGATCCGCCACTTGTGTTGTGGTATTTGGTGGACACCACCATTGTATAATTTTAAACACAAGCCGGGAGGTGGGGAGGGGGAAGAGAGAGAGAGACTCTGAGCCTTTGATTCATAGCTTTTTAATTCATTCATTCATTCAAACTTCCCTCTAGTGAGTCCCACTGCAGCCAGAGGTAGATAGATAAACACAACACAAACACACAGAGCCACACATATGGCACACATCAACAGAATCGTTGTATTACTTTAACCATAAGAGGGACAAGCAGAGATAAAAGGGAATAGGGGGATAACCCCATTTCAATGGATTCACCCTCAGAACAACAGACAGCCCACTGCACAGAGACACAAACATAGAGACACACTCTAATACACACACTCAGATAAATGAGCTGTCACACACACACAGCTACAAACACATTGACAGTTTGACAGATAGACACACACAGAGACACATACATTTCGACATACACACAGACACAGAGACACACATAGACAGAGACACACGCTAATGCACACACCCAGATATACTAGCTGTCACACACACACAGTTGCAAGCACACAGATAGTTCGACAGAGAAAGACACACACATTTAGACATACACAGAGATACACACAGACACGTTTATACACATATAGACAGACACATACATATTTATACAATGCACACACATTTATACATACACATGTACACACAGAAACATTTATGCACACATGTATACACACACACATATACATTTATCCACACATACACAGCTAGAGACACATTTACACATACACATATGTACACACAAACACAGACATACAAAGACAGAAACACACAGACAGACACACTGAGGCACAAACATACAGACAGATACTGACACACATACACACACAGAAACACACACATACATACAGACACAGTAACACAAACAGACAAAAACACAACATACACATACAGATTCTGTGTGCAGTAACTGACGCTGCCCTGAGTTTAACCATCTTTAACAGTTTATGTCAGTCCAATAATTCCCAGCTTTTACTGATGGAATGTCAGTGAGAAATTGGGACAGTGCTGTGATGTCCCTTGGCAAGTGTCAGGGAGGAGGTTAATGTGTTGTCCCTTGGCAAGTGTCAGGGAGGAGGTTAATGTGTTTAATAAACTCATGATCATTTGTTCAATGAACAAACATCCACTCATACAACAGATCAATGAAATCAATTGATGTCCATCTGTGAAATGGTCAGAAATCGCACAACACCAGGTTATGGTCCAACAAGTTTATTTGAAATCACCAGCTTTCAGAGTATCACTCCTTCTTCAGGTGTTAGTAAGAGATGTAGTATCAGACACAGGATTTATAAGTAAAAGATCAAAGGGTCACACCACTGATCAGGATGTATTGAACAAATCTGTGATGCTGTTAAATCTTCAGATAGAATGCTTTAAGTGATTCATATGAATATATAAATCCCCAAATTCCTTACAAATCACTGTCCTGGCAGAACGAAAGGTTTTATCAGTGTAAAGAAGAGGAGACATTTTAGGTCAGACAATGTATGTTAGGTGTGACAGTTGATGTTTTGGGTCCCGACCCGAAACATCAACTTTCCTTCTCCTCTGATGCTGCCTGACCTGCTGTGCTCCTCCAACTCCAGACTGTGTTATCTCTGACTCCAGCATCGGCAGTTCTTGTTATCTATTAGGAGTGAGGCCTTGTTCAGAATCTGTTTGCTTTTATTTCTAAAGTAGGAATTTATAAAACACCACATTGACTGACTGCCTATGAATTGTGTGCCGTTTGAACAAAATAGAATGTATCTGGAAATACAAACTCCCCCCATAGATTCACAAGTGTGTGTGTGTGTGTGTGTGTGTGTGTGGGAGAGAGAGAGACCGTACAAGACAGCGAGAGCGAGAGAACTGCTGGAAACTCAAAGCCAGTTTTGAACCGTTACCACGCCCTTCCTGAAGCAGACCCAGGCTGAAACAAACCCCAGAAGCAGAGTCTGTCCCTCATGGGAGAGGGGAGAGTGTGAGAAACCATCGAGAGAAAGACAGAGAGAGAGAGAGAGCTGGGACCCAAAGCAATGATGAGTATCACCTCTTCAGACTCCGTCTTTCCTGAACTCCTGTTTGTCCCTGACTGACTTCTCTCTCCCTGCCTGTCTCTATCTCTCTCTCTCCCTTCTCGCTTTGTGTCCCTGTCTTTTTCTGTCAAAGTCTCTCCTGTTGTCTCTCTTTCAGTCTCGCTCTCTCTTTCTCTCTGCTCAGTCTGTCTCTCACGAAGTCAATGCTTGTATCTTTTTATTTCATTCTCCCTCTCTCTCTTTGGCCCCTCCCTCCCTTTTCTCTTTCTCCCCTTCTCCATCTTTCTCTCTCTGTTTTTTGCCTCTATCTTTCTCTGTCTCTTTTCTCTCTGTCTGCATTCTATCTGAATCTTTTCTCTGGCCCTCTTTTTTGTCCCCCTCACCCCAAGTTTGGTATCCATCCAAAATTGCTAAATATGCCCCCCCAATATGCCCCTCACCAATATGCCCCCTCGAATGTTGTGTCACCAATTTTGAGCTCCCCATATACCCCCTCATTTCACAACCCCTCCCTCCATTTTCTGCACACCCCTGATATTGCCCACAACACGTTTCACTTCCTCCCAGTTTTGCCCCTCTCTTTAACCCCTGCCATTTTTGCCCCACCCTCACTACATTGCACTCCATCCCTAAATCTTGTGCCCCCAAAACAATATTGTCCACCCTCAGATATTGGACTCCACCTGCACAAATGTTTTGTCCTCCCACCTCCCAAACATTGCTCCCTTGAATATTGTGTTTCCCTATTTCAGTTCCTCCCAAGTACTGCCCCCAAAGTTTGTCCTCCAT
>NW_025972715.1:0-9523 GCF_021869965.1 Rhincodon typus
GAAGGGTCTAGGCCCAAAACGTCAGCTTTCCTGCTCCTCTGATGCTGCTTGGCCTGCTGTGTTTATCCAGCTCTACACCTTGTTATCGCTCTCTCTCTTTCTCTCTCTCTCTCTCTCACACACACACACACACACATTATTTCATCCAAAACGTTTATGTAGTTGCAGATACATTCTGTTCTGCTCAATAAGAAACCTGATCACAGTTTAAAACATAGACAGATTCTAAGCAAGACCTCACACTTTAAATGCATTATCTGAGCTGAGATGTCACCTTTTGTATACACCAATAAAACCTTTAATTATCTCGGGATAATGACTGGAGAGAAATCTGGATTTTGCATTTCAATCAGGAGTCTCCTTCCTAACTGATTTAAAGATTCAACGAGAGGCACCAGTTTTAGAATTATTACCTTACTGCTTATAAATTCTGTGTCTTACACCCTCTGTCTCACACTATGCCTGAGGAAGGAGCTGAGCTGCAAAAGCTTGCGTTTTCACATAAACCTGTTGGACTATAATCTGGTACTGTGTGTATTTTGACCTTGTTCCCCCGAGTCCAACACCGGCATCTCCACCTCATTTTTGAAGGCTTCCCATTTTCCAGCCATTGCCTTACTTGCGAATGTCTGTCCCCTATCAACTTTTGAAAGTTCTAGCCTAATGATGTCAAAATTGGCCTTCCTCCAATTTAGAACTTTAACTTTTTGATCCAGTCTATCCTTTTCCATCACGATTTTAAAGCTAATAGAATTATGGTCACTGGCCCCAAAGTGCTCCCCCACTGATACCTCAGTCACCTGCCCTGCCTTATTTCCCACGAGTAGGTAAAGTTTTGCACCTTCTCTAGTGGGTACATCCACATACTGAATCAGAAAATTTTCTTGTACTTTTTAATTCATTCATGGGATGTGGGTGTCTCTGGCTAGGGCAACATTTTTGCCCATCCCTAATTGCCCAGAGGGCAGTTAGGAGTCAACCACATTGCTGTGGGTCTGGAGTCACATGTAAACCAGACCAGGTAAGGATGGCAGTTTCCTTCCCTAAAGGGCATTAGTGAACCAGATGGGTTTTTCTCACAATCGACAATGAGTTCATGGTCATCATTAGACTCCTAATTCCAGATTTTTAAAAAAAATTGAATTCAAATTCCACCATCTGCTGTGGCGGGATTCAACATTACCTGGGTCTCTGGATTAACAGTCCAGCAATAAAGCACTAGGCCATCGCCTCCCCGAACAAATGGTTGGACCAAAGCGTCTGTTTCCCTGCTGAATGACTCTACGACATACTCACCAGATCAGGTGGGGTTACCAGGAGCAATTCTAACCTGGTGGTAGTGTGGTGCAGTTTGCTCAGGGCGCCTGAGTTACCATAGCAACACATACCTCTTTACATGTGTGCTGTATACTCTCAATCTGTGGATCATGTTGATGGAAGCTCCAAATTCCTTTCCATCTTACAGCTGACCGGGAATGTCTTCCACTCCCACCAACCACTATCAGAGGGTTTTGGAAGGATTTGTGGGTTAACCTGTTCAGCTGCTTTATAAATGCTCTTTCGGATCCTGGAGTGGGATTCAAACCCCCAGTTTCCAGTTCAGAGACAAGGTTGCGAACTACTGCACCACAAGATCTCAACTTTAACATAACGGATCAAATGAAAGCGAGGGCTGTGGAGTTAAAAAAGCCAAGGTGTCAAATTTTCAGTCATCAGCGAGATTCAAAATCACCAATTCTACTCCACTCAAAATCCAGCTAGGGTTAAATTCACAGCTGTATTGTTTATATTATTTATTCACATAGTCTGATGTTTTGTTAAAAAAGCTGTTTAACATGAATGAATAGTAATGTACTGAATAATCCTGAGTACAATCTGCTGTTTGGTGTCACTGAACCCTTGACCCCTGATTTCAGCTGTTGCTATGTTTGTTGAAATACCACAGATCAGGTTGGAATGCTAGAGTCCAAAAGCATACAAAGCATCCATTCAGCCCACTGTCTCTGCGTGTTTGAAGGATTAATCGCTCCCCTCCTCTTCTCCAGAGCCCTGCAACTTCTCCTTTTCTCAAATACTTGTTTAATTCTCTTCTGAAAGTCACTGCTGAATCTGCTTCTAACGTGCATTTTGATAGTGTGTTCCAAATCATAGGCTGCACAGTGGCTCAGCGGTTAGCACTGTTGCCTCACGGTACCAGGGACCTGGGTTTGATTCCAGCCTCAGGTGGTTATTTGTGAGGAATTTGCACACTCTCCCTGTATCTGCATGGGTTTTCCTCTGGGTGCTCTGGCTTCCTCCCACAGTGCAAAGATGTGTAGGTTAGGGTGGATTGGTCATGCTAAATCATGCATAGTGTCCAGGGATGGGCAGACGAGGCAGGTTAGCCATGGGAAATGCAGGGTTATAGGGTAGGGCATGGGTCTGGATAGGATGCTCTTTAGAGGGTTGGTGTGGACTTGATCGCCTGAATGACCTGCTTCCACACTGTAGGGAGCCTATGATCACAATATCTCACTTTTTCACCCTTTATCCTCATTTTCTTTCCCTGGGTGTTTTTTTTGGTACCAATTCTCTGCAATCTGTGTTCCTCTGATTACTGACCACTGGAAATAATATTCCTTTCAAATCTACTCAAAATCTCATAACTTTGAATGATATGTCTGTTGACATCAAAGTTCTGATGAATGCCAACTTCCCATGTTCATAGCTGATTATTTACGTATGTGCTCAATATTAATCTGATTTTTCAAAATTAAAACAAAAGTTCTATTTTGTTTAACACTTTATTTCTCTCACTCTTTCATTAAAGTTCTTCTCCCTGTTATTATTAGATATTTGTCACTCATTGTTAAATTATATTTATTGGAGATATCACTGCTAATGCATATGGATATCAGCAAGTGTGGCCAATTTCATACACCTCTGTTAAAAGGGACTGAAGAACATTGGAGAGAGAAATAATGTCAATATTTTGAATCAAATATGACACTCCTGAGTTTTTCCAACGCATTCTGTTTTAATTTCAGATATCTGTCATCCACTGTGCTTATTGGACTTAGGAGCAAGGTCATTTAGCCTTTCAAGCCTGCTCCTCCCTTCAATAAGAATAAATTTCCACTTAACTTTCTCTGCTTCCAGAGAACAGTCTTAACTTCTTCAATCCTCCCACAATCTGGACATCTTTCATCCCCTTTGCTACACTGGCAAACCCCCTTGACATCTTTTGTCAAATGTGGTGCCAGGAATGGATACCATGCTCCAGCTGAGACCTTTTGAGTGATTAATAAAGATTTAGCTTAGCTTCCTTGCTTTGTACTGTGTGCCTCTATTTATAAAACCCTGGATCCCATCTGCCTTTTAACAGCATGCTATGCATATGTTAAAATGAAAGTCAGCATCCCGAAATGGTGCACTAACCAGGTTCTTTTCTTCCGGATTAATGATAAATCATCACCTCTGTAGTTATTTATTTCTTGAATAATTTGTTGATTGATCTCAAAGAATAACTTTTTTATCAATAAAAGAATGATTTAACTGAGTTATGTTCGATGTGTTGAGTTTGTAATGGCTATGTAATAAGATTATCAATGCCTGGTTGAAGTTATTCTGCACAGTGCAATTAAATTAAATCATGGGAGTTGCTTGCTAAAATCTATCATTTCAATGCTATTTTAATCTTATTTCATTCAGCATTTTATACCCATGTCCAGCTACTCTTATGAGGGAGATAATTATGCAAAATAGATATAATAAAGGGTAGATGATATAGTGAATAGTCCCAAAAATATAACTATTGGGAAGTTAGACACTGATTATATGAACTTGCAAAGCAGATTTCTCCATGAAACTATGCTACGTGGGCAGGTGACTGGTGGTTTCGCTTTCAGTAGGATTCAAGAGGGCACTGGATTTTTTTTGGGATAGAAATGTTGTGCAGGTATATGGGAAAAGGCAGGAGATTGGCATTAGATAATAGAGCTGGACTGGATAATAGATCTTGTGCAGATTTGCTGCCTGGATGGCCTACTCCTGCAATGTAACAATTCTATGTACTAGGAGGCAAAATTAGTTTCTCCTCATTCTTTAATAAAATGTGGGTGCAGCGGGCAAGACCAGCACCTATTGCCTGTCCCTAGTTGCCCTTGAGACTGGGAGGTTTTTTCTGACCATTTCAGATTTAATCACATTGTACTGGATCTGCAGTCACACGTTGGTCAGATCAGGTGAGGATAGCAGATTTTCTTCTTCAAAAGGCAGTGGTGAACCAGAGGGATTTTTAACAATAATCTAAATGGTTGTCATGATGGGCATTACTGATATAGCTTTACATTCCAAATTTATTAACTGAAACTGAACTTCAGCAGATGCCATGGTGAAATTTGAACTCGTGTGTCTAAAGCAATGGACAACTTGGTTACTAGTTTAATGACATTACTGCTGCGCCACTAAGATATCTTAAATAGCACAGCGGAATACACATTGAGGGAGGAAATGTCAATGTCTGCAAGCAATAGTTTATGTTCCAACACGGTCCCCCTTGATGAATGTGGAAGGTCAGAGTCTGATTGTATTCTGAACGTATCAAATAAAGGAGAGGATGGTGTCAACAAGGCTAAGCATAGTGTGTCCACAGAGCAATGTCAAAGCCATTACATTATTACATAATCTCAACATTATAACAGACTGGTTCAAGTCCCACCTGCTCCAGAGGTGTGTACTGACCTCTCTAAACAGAGATAAGATTAGATTTAGATTTTTTCTAAATAAGAAAATATCTATTAACAAACCTAATCAGCCCATTTTGATGAGGGATCACTCGACCTGAAACATTGACTCTGTTTTCTTTCTTCAGATGCTGCCAAACCTGCTGAGTTTCTCCAGCACTCTGTTTTTGTTCCAGAATTCCAGCACCCGTAGTTCTCTGTGTATTTTTTTAAGGTTAATCAAGGACTGAGTTGCATTTTAAAGTCTATTGCTGCTTGGTTATCTTAGTCCTTTCTAGTCATTGGCAAGGCTCTATCTGGAAACATGGCATGCAGATCCCGGGAGTTCATCTTCATAAAACAACAGGAAAGTTCAGGCAGGAGAAGATGTGAAGAGGTGGTCTTAGTGGTCCCATCTGCCAGGAGTTGCTGAGCAGAGACCACCAACTCTTAACACCATCAAGGAATGGTACCCAGAGGAGGCTCGGTGTAACACAGTGACCTGGGCCAGGGGTCAGTGACGATGGGAGGGATTCGGTAGGAGCAACAATAGGGACCTGGCCCTCATTGGCTCCCTCCTCCTTCCTGGATCCTGGTCTCTTGATCAGACACCAAGTACCTTTGAATGAGAGGCCCCTTAGATTAACAAAGGCTTCAACTGGAGGCCCATCCATGTGTCTCCCCATTGCGGACATAATAGGGGTGGAGTTAGGCAGGTTGGAAGAACCTCAGATGCCACCCACCCACCTGATTACCAGCTCCAAACCCGCCAGGGGGGAAGGTATATCATATACCCAGCCACCACCCACCACCACCCCACCCCAACCCAGCCCCAAAGCCCTGGGGCTAATGTTTCAGCAACATTTGGCCTTTCCTCAGTATTTCCTTTTATTTGATATCGAAACACAGGTGGGAGAATAAAGGGTTGCAGATATGCTGATCTTTACTTCTGAGAATGTTGGTAATCAAGGCAGGAAACTGTGCCAGGCCTAGGGCAGCTGAGTTGAATCTTCTTCAGCAAGGGAGAACTCTGCCTTCTCCCATGTGTATGTTTTCCAACAGGACAGAATTGCAAGTTAAATAGGACACCACTGCTTCGATGTGCTATTTATAACGTCCCTTTTTGCATTAAAGCTGTTGTGTTTCCTTATTCCAGTATGAAGCTTTCTTGACATTTATGAGTGTTGGGTGATTAATGGATTTGGAGGATTCACATTTATACAGTGCCAGGCTGTTGAAGTCTTACGATGCACTTGAGGCTGAGTGACAAGGTTCCCTTCCTTGCCAGGGCTGTCTACAATCAAATTTCAAATCCTTTGAAATATATTTCTATGTTGACTGCTTTATCAATAATTGCTCAGTTAATTATTGCACCTTGAATTCAAAAAGGCACAATTCATTAGTTTAATTTCTGTCGACAATTTTCTTGTAACATTTCCGTGTGTACATAGGGACTTGGGTGAAGTTTTTCATAACTGTTCAAGACAAACTAGTGAACAACAAGCCTGACTTGAATTTATTCACTCCAGTTTTATCCCTTTTTCTTTGTTGCCTTTGAAGATATTAAACAACGATTTGTTCAGAGGTTTTGTTTCTACCAGGTTTCAAACTATATCATGCACCAACCAAAACTGACCTAGAATTAGGTTAACATGAGAAAGAGGAAAACATTTCAAGTCAAAAAGATAAACAACAGAGAGGGATCTGCTTGGGTTATTGCTGGGATAGCAGGATTGACATATGAGGAGAGAGTGGTTCGATTCGGATTGTATTCCCTGGAGTTTAGGACAATGAGGGATGGGGATCTCACAGAAACCTGTAAAATTCCAACAGGATTGGACAAGGTTACATGCAGGAAGGACATTCCCAATTGGAGGGGGAGTTTAGAACCACGCGTTGTAGTTTAAGGGAAGGGGTAAACCTTTTGGGTTTGGGTGAGGAAAACTTTCTTCACCCAGAGAGTGGTGAGCCTGTAGAATTCATTACCACAGGAAGTGGTTGAGGCCAAAACATTGTGTTTTCAAGAAGGAGGTCGATATAGCTTTAGTGGCTAAAGGGATCAGGGGATATGGGGGTGGGGTGGGTGGGTGCAGGATTAGGGCATTGAGATCAGTAAGCAGCCGTGATCATACCGGATGGCCTACTCCTGCTCCTATCTTCTATGTTTCTATGTTTCTATGTTAAGGTGTTGGCAGATTATACTGTTAACTATAAAAAAACTGCACTTACTTCGCCCAAAAGAAGTTCAGACTTTATGGGGTTAATTTGGTTGCACAACAACTATGTAACAAGTGGAGCCTCTGAAGACATCATCAGAGGGCAGGAAGCGCAAATTTCCATGAATGAGTGTGCCCTGATCATATTGGGTAAGGACAAATATGAAGCACCCTTTGCAAAGTGAAGTAGGCATGTGTACATGCAAGTACTGAGTAAAACGTTTGTTTCAAGTCCCTGTTGGAGTACTCCAAGTTTACAATGCCAGTATTAGTCACCTCTCAGAAAATCAACTGTAACCATCCTATAAACACAATTTTGAAAAGTACAACTTGCAGAAATCCAGGGCTTCTCAGATGACCATCTCCCGCATGCTTTGGAGAGGGTACAGAAAAGGTTTACCAGAATGTTGCCTGGTATGGGGGATTTTAGCTATGAAGAAAAGGTTGGATAGACTGGGCTTGTTTTCACTGGAACACAGGAGGTTGAGGGGCGACCTGTTAGAAGTTTATGAGATTGTGAATACCAAGGATAGAGTGGAAAGTGTGAGGCCTTTTCCCAGGCTGGAGAGGTCAATTACTAGGGGTGGGGGGGACAGGTTTAAAGTGCGAGGAGGGGTGTGAAGTTTAAAAGAGATGTGTGAGGCAAGTTTTTCACACAAAGCGTGGTAAGTGCCTGGAACGTGCTGCCAGAGGAGGGGGTGGAAGCAGACAGAATAGCAGCATTCAAGAAGCACCTGGACAAATACATGAATAGGAAGGGAATAGAGGGATACAGATCCTGTAAGTGAAGACAGTTTTAGTATGGAAGGGCAAAATGTGTCAGCACAGGCTTGGAGGGCCGAAGGGCCTTTTCCTGTGCTGTATTGCTCTTTGTATGTTCCCTTTCAAGCCTCTGACTTGGAAACTAATCACTGTTCCCTCACTGTTGCTCCCTTCCGATCAGCATTGTGGTTCTTCCTACAACACAAAAACTGCAGCAGTTCAAAAAAAGCAGCTCACTACCACCTTTTCCACGGACATTAGGAATGGGCAATAAACCTGATCTAGCCAGCGATGCCCATATTCTGCGAATGAGTAAAAGAAAAGGATCTCAACAGTTCTCTACAAGTACGCAGGGTATAGTCACCAAATTTGCAGATGACACAATGATAAAGAGGAAAGTTAGTTATGTAGCAGACTTACGGAGGCTACAAAAAGATACAGATAGACTAAGTGAGTCGGCAAAGATTTGGATATGTGGGAAAATGAAAAATTGTCTTCCCTTCAGCATCACAGCAACCCCAATCCAGTTTCTGGAAAGAAAGACATGTTGCTGAAAAGCTTTTTACCTCCTGCACTCATCAGGACAAACATTAAATTTCAAACAAACACAACAATTTATGAAACATAAACAGAAGTTGCTGGAAAAGCTCAGCAAATCTGGCAGCATCTGTGGAGAGAAATCAGAGTTAATGTTACAGGGCGAAGGACCCTTCCTCAGAATTGATGGTAGTTAGGAAAAGGTTGATTTTTATGCAGAGGATTGTTGACGACAATTTATGACCTTGGAGAAAGGGCTAAAGAGTGGACTCTGATTGGGTAAGGTGGAGAAGAGCATATGGAAGTATCAATTCCCAAATTCTCAGTAATTCATAAAGGCACAATAACAGGTCCCTGAATATGTATGTGTCACTTTCAGCAAGCCTAAAACATCTGTGACATAAATTCAAATGGTTCCTTTTCTTTATTCTTTCATGGGATGTGGGCATTTGTTGCCCATCCTAGTTTCCCTTGCATTGAGTGGCTTGCTTGGTCATTTCAGAGCACAGTTAAGAGTCAACTTCATTGCTATCAGTCTGGAGTCCCACAGAGGCCAAGATACAAAGGATGGCAGATTTCCTTTCTGAAAGGACGGTATGAACCAGCTGGGTATTTTTGTGACAATCAACAATGGGTTCATGAGACAACAAGGTGTAGAGCTGGATGAACACAGCAGGCCAAGCAGCATCATAGGAGCAGAGAGGCTGACGTTTTGGGCCTAGACCCTTCATCAGATCATGTTGATCATAAACAGGACTAAATTTTATCTCCAGATAAACTTAAATTCCACCATGGACTTCAACATTATAATATTAGCCTTGGCCTCTGAATTCCTCACCCAGTGACATTACTTCCACTGTTTCCCCTGGTTACAATAAATTGGTTTTGTTTTAAATTACCCAGGAGCTTGGAGAGCTTATATTACTGCATTGTTTTCTCTACGGCAACACCTAGGCCAATCAGAGTTGACTTGCGAACCAATCAGCATGCTTTTCTCCTCTAATATAAATTGTTGTGATCGCTCCAAGTTTGACATTCCTGCATTTGTCCCGGTGAGTGCAAAATGAAAAGCTTTAACGACACATCCCTCTTGTCAGCAATATTCCAGTTTGTAGTAAACAGCAACAGTTATCCAGCTGATAGTGGGAACAGCCGATGCTGGAGAATCTGAGATAACAAGGTGTAGAGCTGGATGAACACAGCAGGCCAAGCAACATCAGAGGAGCAGGAAGACTGACGTTTTGGGTATGGACCCTTCTTCAGAAAAAGAAGATGGGTCCAGTCCCAAAACGTCAGCTTTCCTGC